>NW_026596079.1:332838-418542 GCF_907164565.1 Psammomys obesus | reverse complement strand
AAATAAATAAATAAATAAATAAATAAATAAATAAATAAATAAATAAAGCTGGGCATGGTGGTGCCTGCCTTTGATCCTAGCACTTGGGAGGCAGAGGCAGGTGGATCTATGTGAGTTCAAGGCCAGCCTTGTGTACAAAGTGAGTCTGGGACAGTCAGGGCTACACACAGAGAAACCCATTTTTGAAAAACAAAACAAAACAAAACAAAACAAAAATAAATAAATAAAACGAAATCAAAGAAGTCACTTTCAATGGAGTAAATCGACACATAGGGAAGTGTGTGTGTGTTTTTAATATACACAAAAATAATACAAGCTGATTAATCTGAACAGGGACACAAGCAGCTAAAAGACGAACGCAGAGGTTTCACCCTCACCGATAATCAATTGAGAATGGGTACTGAAACATCTTTATGGCAAGAACGCCCAGGAGCTGGCCACCTATACGGTGGCGAGGTAGCTTACTAGTTCTGACCTATTAACCGTGTTACACTTCCCTGTGTCTCTGACAAGGAAATTCCCAGGGTGCAAAGCGACAGAACTGAGGTCCACACAGCTTTAAAGGATCTCTGTGGTAGGCGGTAGAGACCAAAGGCACCTTCCTTTTATGTTAATAACAAAAGAGCGTGCGCCAGCGGTAGCCTAGCTTGCAATCATTCTAGAAAGACACGGGGAACTGCTTTCGGTGTAACTGTACGTTCACTGACAGAGCGACATTTAAAAGAATTATTTTGGGCTGGGGGAGATGGTTATGGCCAACGTCCTTCTCTGGCCTTCGAGAATACGACTGTGCCCGTACTACTTCACCTCCCACACACAAGGAAATCATTGTATATAATTCCTGGCTGTGTGTACCTACACGCCAGCAAGCACATGAAGGCCTGAGGATAACCTCAGAAGCCTTTCACCTTCTGGGGGGCGGGGGGGCAACAGCGTCTCTTTTTGGCCTGGAACTCGCCGAGGAAGCTAGTGAGCTGGAGATAACGGCACTCGCGGCCACATCCGGCTTTTGAGGTGAGGTCTGGTGATGCGGACTCAGGTGTTTAACTGAGCCATCTCTCCATTCCCGGCAACATCACTCTCCAATAAAATTTACATGCGGAGGCTGGAGGGATGGCTCAGCGGTTGCCTCTTCCAGAGGACCCACACTCGATTCCCAGCACCCACAGCCAGTTTGGGGAACCCGCTGCCCCCTTCTGGCCTCCGCTGGCACCAGGCAGGCACACGATATACGGATACGCATGCAGGCAAAGCACATGCATGCATAACGTAAAAACCAAACAAGAAAATGTCACGGTAGAGAAGTTGTGACCTAAAAGCCTGTGCGGTGGCCCTAACTGTGGTCCCGGGTATGGGGAGGATCGTGCGAACCCAGGGCGTGCAGGGCAGTGTGGATCGCGGTTGGTTCACCAGACAAAACCTCATCCACATCCCAAGCCAAACCAAATTAACTAACCAGTAAGAGACCTCACGCACATCAGAACCATCTAACCCCCCCACTCCCACCCCGACCCACGCTAGCCGGAGCCACCCGATGGGTCCAAGGGCGGGGCCGGGGAGGTCCGAGGGACCGGGGCGGAGGGTCAGCCGCCTGGGTCAGCCGCCGGGCCGCAGACCTCCATCCGGGGAAGGGCTGGGCGTACGTGAGGACGCGGAGCTTGGGTGCGGATGAGGGAGAGGGTCCCGCGCAGCCAACAGAACGCCACTCACCAACTGCCGCAACCTTTCGCCCTGCGGCGGCTGCCTCAGCTCCCTGAGACAAAGGGGCCGTCCCGCCCGGTCTGCGCAGTCGTCAATCCCAGGGGACCCCGCCCCCTGGTCCACACCCCCACACCCCCCCACTCTTGGACCACGGCGCCCGAGGGTCGGATTGCCCGCTCGCCCCGGGACCACCGAGAGCCCAGGCCTCCGCCGTTCCTAGAGCGACCGCGTTAGGGCCGGGACGCGCCTGCTCTTGCAGGCAGTAGCGCCAGCGGGCGCCCGCAGTCCCTACAAACCCGAGCGCCTCCTCGCCTCGGCCCCTCCCTGCAGCCCTTCTGCTCCAGGGGGGCTTCGGTCATTTCCGCCCAGCCCCTGGCAGCCGGGAACGCTAGTCCTGGAACCTGTCAGGACGACTCGGGGTGCTTGGGTTTATTGTATAGTATGTGCCTGATTTCTTAAGGACCTGCCAGTCTGTCTTTTTTTTTTTTTTTTTTTTTTTTCATCAGCACATCTCCTAGACTAGCACTGTATGGCTATTCCAATTGCTGCTTTGTATTTGCCCACACTTGGTATAAAGCAGTCTTTTGAAAATGAGCTATCCTAGGGCTAGAGGGTATAACTGTCTGTTTACTGCACAAGCCTGAGGATGAATTTAATCACTGGTACCCATGTATCTTTAAAAAGTAGCTTAAGGAGGGGTTTGTTATTATTTTTAACATCTAATAGAGATGTGTTCATTATTCTTACAGAACCGTGCTTTTAGCAGGGAGGTGGTAATGACAGAGGCCTTTAACCCCAGCACTCCAGCACCGGGGAGGCAGAGGCAGGCAGATCTCTGTGAGTTTGAGGCCAGCTGGCTCTATACAACGAGTTCCAGGATAGCAGGTTTCGTGCTTGAGGTGGGACCAATGTGTGGAAATGGAGATAAGGAGCAAGAACAGCCTCCTTGTCTCCAGATCTTGTGGACCAGGACAGCCAGTGTTTTGTTTTTGAATTTTTTTTTAAAGATTTACTTATTTATTATGTATGCAGTGTTCTGCCTTCATGTATGCCTGCAGGCCGTAAGAGGGCACCAGATCTCATTGTGGATGGCTGTAAGCCACCATGGGGTTGCTGGGAATTGATCTCAGGACCTTTGGAAGAGCTGCCAGTGCTCTTAATCTCTGAGCCATCTCTCCAGCCCCCTTGATTTTGAATTTTTAAAGTGTGTGTGCCCACTGGCAGCCAGTTTTAAATCAGAACAGTAAGTTGACAGGAACATTCAGAGAAGTCACACAGAAGCTGTTGATGTCCATGAATCATCAAGCAGACCGGAAGCTATAGGGACCCTAGAGATAAGTTGGAGGGTATGAATAAATTCATTATTGATATAGTTGAGCCCTTTGAAAGGAGTCGGGCATATCTCTGCACAGGTTCGAAATTGCTTGAAAGAACAATGAACTGGGCTAAGGCATGGTGGCTGATCTTGTCAAGTTCAGGGGAAACAAGTCTCTGGGTGTGTCTACAGGGACTGTCTAGATTAGGTTGTGTAACTCATTCACCCTGGGTGAATTTCAGTGGATTCATACTTTTGTTTGTCACTGGGACTTTCTGAGGAGTGGGTAGATGTCATGTCTGCACGGGGGTGGGCAAGGGGAGTGGGGAGAGGAGATATTCTTACAACAATTCTCAAGCCAGTTGGGAGACCTGCAGACAAATATTGAAAAATCAGTGGGTTTTTACAGGAATAATAGATTAGCAATTCTGAAATGACTATGCAAAAACTTAAGTAAATATACCGAGGAGAGTAAGAACGTATTTCTGTTAAGGTAGGAATGCAGTTAGAAATACAGAAAGAAGGGCAGGAGGAGATGTGGTGCTGGACCGGAACTGGTGGTTTTAAATAGACTGATGAGCAAGAGAAGTGGACAGAAGATGGTATTTATGCACACATCTAATTCCTGGCCCTCTGCTGAGTGCTCTGTTGAGAGATCCTAGAAGCTCTCCAACCTTCCTAAGCAGGCACATACAGCACTTAGATTTTGCTTTCTAAAATAACTTGTTCAACAACAGGGATGAGGAATTCCAGGGAAAAAGGACTCATTGCCTAGAAGGGGGAAAGGAACATATGGGATCAGCTCAGATTAGGACAAATCTGGGACCACAAGTGTCTGAGTATCACAATACGTAATGAGAATTACAAACTGGAGCTCACTAAACAAATAGGAACCAGTGAACCCATACTAAATAAAGTGGTAAATTTATGGAGAAGATGAAACACTTTCTTTGGTTATGAAGTTAGAAGACTCATACTGAGATACAAACAAAATAGAAATTGATGAGAAACAGATTCTCTATAGTAGTTAAAAAATAAGATAACAACTTTATAGTAAAGAATCTGGGAAGCTTATTTATTTATTTTGATTTTTTGAGACAGGGTTTCTCTGTGTAACCTTGGGTGTCCTGGACTCGATTTGTAGACCAGGCTCGCCCTGAACTCACAGAGATCCATCTGCCTCTGCCTCCCTGAGGGCTAGGATCACAGGCGTGTGTCACCATGCCCAGCTTATTGATGTATTTTTGGGACAAATGTTTGTCCTGGCTAGTTTTATGTCAGCTGAACACAAGCTAGAGTCAGGAGAGGGCATAGCAACTGAAAAAAATGCCACCATAAGATCAGGCTGTAGGGGCTGGAGAGATGGCTCAGAGGTTAAGAGCACTGACTGCTCTTCCAGAGAACGAATGGTTCAATTTCCAGCACTCTTATGGCAGTTCAAATGTCTGTAACCTCCAGTTCTAGGAGGGAACCCAACACCCTCACACACACACATGCATGCAGGCAAAAATCCAGTAGACATAAAGTAAAATGAAATAAAATAAAATAAAAAAGATCAGGCTATTGGCAAGCCTGCAGGGCATTTTAAAATTGGTGATTGATGTGGGAGGCCCCAGCTCATTGTGGGTGGTGCCACCCTTGGGTTGGTGGTCCAGGGTTCTTTAAGAAAGCGGGCTGAGCAAGCCAGTAAGCAGCACTCTTCATGGCCTCTTCATCAGCTCCTGCCTCCAGGTTTCTACCCTGTTTTGAGTTCCTGCCTTTCTTCAGTGATAGACTACTGTGTGTGAAGTATAAGCCAAATAAACCCTTTCCTCCCCAGCTTGCTCTTAGTGGTGATGTTTCATCACAGCAATAGAAACCCTAACTAGGACAGTCTCTCTACAGAGACTGGGTTTGAACTCACTGTAACCTGCTTGCCTCAGCCTTTCAGTGCTGAGAATATGGGCATGAGCCACCATGCCCAGCTTCAGAAATCATTATCTTAGCCAGATGAAAAGGAGCAAACCTCACCGGGGCTAGTGAGGTGGCTGAGCAGGTAAAGGGGCTTTCCCCAAACCTGACACACAGGAGTTCAACGCCCAGAACAAATGTAGGACAGAACTGACTCTGACTCCAACACATATGCTGTGGCATGCATACGCCTCTCACCCCCCTAACAGGTAAAATGGAACCAGAGTAACATCACCTGAAAGGGAAAAACATTTCAACCTTCCTGCTGAAGACACATCTCTTCGTGGACGGGATAAGCCCAAGGTAACTGCAGATGTGCTACAAAGCATGCCTGTATGAAAGAAAGCCCTAACTGACACAGAGGGGAGGACAGAACAACCACACATGTATGGTTGGGAGACTGTCCTGGAGCATGTATTAACCAAGTTTAGAGATTAAAGTGTGTCTTGAACATCCACTTTCTGACTAACGCTACACCACCCTGTTGCGCAGACTCAGGAACCTTTGTATAGAAGAACATGATTTAAAACGAAACAAAACAAAAACCTTGGATAGGGAGCTGCGGATGGTGTCCCTTGTGGTAGTTATTTAAAATCACACAAATTACAATCACATCAGTTAGAGTGGGCGCCTTTAATTACTCAACACTTTGTGGAAAGCCCCGAGAGTTCTCTGCTGCCTTTCGAGCACAGGACCCACGCCTTGTAGGTTTCTTCTCTGGTGAACAGCAGACACTGATAATGGCAACCATGGAGGTACTGGACACCACATCGAAGCAGGGTTAAACAGAGAGGTTGACATCTTATCATCCAGCCCGATCATGGGGATTCCCAAATGCATAGACACTTATGTGAGCTGGTTTTTGGAGCCTTTTCTTAAAGTTTGGCTCTCCTCGTGATTCTGAGATTCTAATGTTCTGTGACTGAAAATGCCTAAGTTAGCTTCCTCAAGCCAGGAAGTATTCACATACCAGGTCCTCTCTGTCTTCGTAGAAGTTTGCCTACAGCAAGACCTTGACTATGCAAGGGCTCTTAGTTCTCTAGAGAACTGCCGGGCTGAGGAGGGGGTAGGAAAAGAGGAAGACTGAGTGGCAGTGCTCAGGAACCATCCACTGTTTTTTCTTTTCTTTTCTTTTTCCATCCACTGTTTTCATGCAAGCACACCACACACTGACTAGGCATCTGTCACTAAATATTTCAGTTCCTGCAAGCACTTTGAGCCTTTCTTCAAAGCCTGATCTTGAGAGCCCCCTACGCTAAAGGGCAGCATCCTACGGCAGAGCTGGAAAGCTTCTTGAAAAGGACCAGAAAGTAAGTACTCTAGCTTTGTGGAATACAGTATCTAGGACAACCCTCAATTCTGACATGTAAAAAAGCTCTTAGATACTTGTAAGCAAAAGGGCATGGGTGTGTCCCAACAAAGCTTCATGTACTGAAAGAGGCTAGAGTTGGTCTGCCTGGGGGGTGTGTCATGTGACACTCTTAGGTCTACCTAGTAGCTGGTATCTAGGGACCCTTTTGGGACAGATAGGTTGAACCTGAGTGTTTTTCCTGTTCAGAGCAGAGAGGCACAGCTCTGGGAAAATGAGGAGGTTAGTGAACTGGTACAGTGTGTGTTTGTTGTGTGTGTATAGTGGGGTACCTAGAAAGTTTGGGTCCCAGGCAGTTCAAATATCCAGTTGTCCAAATATCAAATATTTAAATCTTCCTATAGTCCAGTTTGAGGAGGATTTTAGCATCAGATGTAGGTGAAAGAGCACAGCACAGCAAAACAAAACAAAAAACTGCCAACATGACAGCTCCATTATTAGAGGTAAGGGTTTTATTGTGCATAAAAGAGGGAAAATAACCAGAGGCATCTGGAGGAGTTCAGAGATGATAGCAAGAGAAAGCACCTGGAGTTGGCCAATGCTAGCCACGTGGGAGAAAGGGAGAGTGGGAGAGAACATTGGAGACAAGGAGATAGAAAAAGATAGAGAGATAGAGAACAGAGCATAGGGAGGGAGAGAGGATGAGAAGGAGAGGATGGTATAAGAGACCTGGGGTCTGAGGAGAGGAGAGAGAGGAGGTTAGCATGGGGGTTTTGAAATGTTTAGCAGCTCCTTGTTGAGTAGGGACTGTGGGAGCCTGAAGGGTGGGATGGGCTTTCATATGAAGTTACAGCCATGTGTCCCCTCTGCCAGAGGTAAGGGGAATAACTCCTTTTGGCAGATAGGAACCTGTTCCACAAGTTCCCGAGGAATCCTGGCTTTTATCTAACCTCCAGAAATCCTTCTCTAGTCCAATGTGAGCCATTTCTGGGTATCTGGACTGCCTAAGACTGAACAGAAAGTATTCACATGTGAATATATGTGTGAAAAGATGGCCTGGAAGCCTGTGGGGAAGAGATGAGCCATGAAGTAAGCCTCTTCTGGGGTCCTGCTTCCGAAAACACAGAAGCTGGAGGACTGGGCTTGAGGCACAGCAGAGCAGGGAGGAGGAGGACGCTAACATGACTGAAAATATGACTAAAAACAGGCTGCGGGAAGTTGTGGAATAAGTGTAGGCCGGGAGGGGAAAGGAGCTGGAGTAATGCCTCCTGAGAAGATGGCATTTGAAAACCCCTCCCCTTGGTCTTCCGTAAACTGTCAATATGAGACAGTGAATCAGGATTCACTCCTATGACTAACGCTGAACAACCAAAGGATTCCTGAGGTTATTTCCAGACAACGGTCATGTTACCTATTTTTGTACCATTTTAAAAATGATTTATTTAATTTTATCTTATGTGCATTAGTGTGAAGGTGTCAGATACCTTGGAATTGTCAGTACAGACAGTTGTGAGCTGCCACGTGGGTGCTGAGAATTGAACCTGGGTCCTTTGGAAGAGCAGTCTCTTAACCACTGAGCCAGCTCTCCAGCCCCTATTTTTGTACCTTTTGATTACATTTTTGTTTGTTGAGACAGCCTTGTCTGTCCTGGAACTCTGTAGACCAGGCTGGCTTTAAACATACAGAGATCCGCTTGCCTCTACCTCCCTAGTGCTAAGATTATAGCGCTGAGATCAAAGGCATGCGCCACCACTGCCTGGCCTAGCCTTTGCCAGCTTTTCCTTCTAACCAACACGAATGTTTTCAAACCACAAAAAACAACAGAATGAAAACGAGAGGTCATATGAAGTGGCAGCAAAAGCAAAAGAGCCTTACAGGATGTTTCAAAGAATGGCTCCAGGCTTTGTGGCAGCTGGGCATAGAGTAAAAAAATCAGCCTGGCTACAGGTCTAGGAAGGGGGTGGCTGAAACGAGGGCCAGAAGAATCGGAGAGGAACCCTGGCTCAGCTTTCCTCCTCCCAGGCTCCAGGTTACTCCTTTGAATGAATCAAACTGGTGTTTAACCAGTTTGGACCACTGGCTGAAAGCTTTGCCACAGGCAGAGCAGTCCTAGGGCTTCATGCCAGTGTGAATCCGTTGGTGCTGGAGAAGGGCTGAGCGCTGACCGAAGGCTTTTCCCACACTCACCGCACTGATAGGGCCTCTCTCCAGTGGGGATTATTTGATGCCAAATGAGGTGTGCGCTTTGGGTGAAGCCCTTCCCACACTCGGCACAGGTTCAGGGCTTCTCCCTGGTGTGAACTTTCTGGTGGTGAGTAAGGTTTGAACTTCGGTTGAAGGCCTTGCCACACTGGCTACACACGTGAGGTTTCGGCCTGTTATGAGTCCTCTGGTGCTGAGTGCGGGTTGAGTTCTGGCTGAAGCTTTTTCCACACTCAGAGCACTCAGAGGGTTTTTCTCCAGTGTGGACTCGGTGGTGAAGGGTGAGGTTGGAGCTTCTTCCACTGAAGCTCCTTCCACATTCATGGCACTCAGGGCTTGTCGCCGGTGTGCACACCTCGATGCTGGATGAGGGCTGAGCTGTGGCTGAAGGCCTTCCCACAGACACTGCAGCCATGCGGCTTCTCTCCTGTGTGATAATTATTTGGTGCTTCCTGAGCATGGAACTTTAACCAAAGGCTTTCCCACACACCTTGCACAGGTGGGGCTTCTCACCAGTGTGAATTCGCCGATGCCGAACAAGGCTAGAACTCTGGCTAAATGCTGTCCCACAGTCGCTGCACTGATAAGGTTTCTCTCCAGTGTGAACCCTGCGGTGCTTAATGAGGTTTGAGGTGCCACCAAATGGCTTGCCACAGCCATCACACTCAGTGCGGTTTCTCTCCGGTGTGAGCCCTCTGGTGCTTCCTGAGAGGTGCACGCTGGCTGAAGGCTTTACTGCCCTCAGGGGACAGTGGTGAAGGAGGGCCCTCCACTACCCTTGGCTATGTGTCCATCAGTACACCCCTCTCTCTGTCATGACCTGGATCTGTACATATCTATTCCTATGAGCCACCCCTGCAGACCTTACCCGACCTCAGTCCATCCTTCCAGAGGTCGGCCTCTGCTTGCGGCACCAGAGCCTATGTTTTTGGCAACATGTCTTGCTGTTCACCGACACCTGTGGCTCAGCCAGTGTGGGCCCTTCCAGCTACAATGCACCCCTTCCCTGCACCTGGGGTCAGGACTCCCTCCCATAGTACTGCCATTAGTGTAACACAGACGATAAGTGTCTTTCCTTCTCTTCCTGTTGCCCTGGGGCATGTCATGACATGAATTTTACACCAGCTTAATGGGGTGCTTGGGAAACCCCGTGTCTCCATGTTATTGAGTACCCAAGAAGGACAGAGGAAAGGGTGAAGGCTTCGGGGATAGCCTGGAGCTTGCTGGGCTTCCGTTGTCAACCTGGAGTCCCTTGCCCCCTTCTGGCTGTGTGGAGAAAATACCAGCCAGGGAAGGAGGAAGGCTGAGGCAATGACCACAGCAGCCTGTAAAAAATGTTTCATGTGAGCCAGATAGAACGAACCCACCTGAGACCTTCTGGCTGAATGGATGGTAAAAATGGCCTTTGCTTTATCTTCATGTTAAAGATAGCAGCTCACTTTATAGCCCCAGGCTGGCTAGTCTTAAACTTCCTATGTCTGGCCAGGTCTGGCCTCAAGCTTGCAACAATCTTTGTATCTCAGCTTCTCAAAGGCTGGAATCCCAAAGAAACATCCAGCTCTGCCTCCTCGTCTTCTTATTTTTGAGACAGGGACTCACTACAAAGTTCCAGCTGTCCTGGAACTTGCTATGTAGACCAGGCTGCACTTGAACTCACAGAGATCCGCTAGAATAGAGTCACGTGCCAGCATGTCTGGCTTTTGCTCTTCTTTTGAGACAGAGTCTTATATAGCCCAGGCTGGCCTCAAACTTGGTATGGATCAGAGATGGACCTTCATCTTCTGCTTCATCTTCCTAAGTGCTAATCACAGGTTTGTGTCTGGCATATCTGTGCAGGCCATAGTTTTTTTTTAAAAAATATATATCTCATGTGTTTATGTGTTTCCTGAGTTTACATACGTGCACCATGTGTGTGCTGGTGTGCACGGGGGCCAGAAGAGGGCATTGGATGCCCTGGAACTGGAGCTGTAAGCTGAGAACCAAACCTGGTTCTTACCATTGAGTTATTTCTTCAGCCTCTATAGGCTATTTTTAAAACAACCTTTAAGAACAAGGGATGTAGTTCAGTGGGAGAACACTTGCTTATCAAGCACAAAGCCCTCTTTCTATCCCAACTGTCACAATAGAAAACTGCAAGGTGTATGCCTCATGCCTGTAATCTCAGCACTGGGGCAGCAGGGTGGGGTGGGGTGGGGGACTGATTCAGGAAGACAGTCACACATTAAAGGATAAACGGTCTACACAGTTCAAGTAAGCCTGGGTTACAGAGTGAGACCCTGCCTAAAAGAACTAAAAATAAACGCACAAACTTCCCACAATCCTTGAAAACCCCTCAAGTCCAATCTTTACCTTATAGGTTATAAAATAAAAGGTCTGTTAGCTGGATTTGATGACCCTGACTGAGATGAAATAACACTGGGGGGAACCAAGAGATACAGCAATAAGGAACAAACTTTCTGGCTTGAGCCATTATTTAGATGAGTGCTTTATTAGGAAGAAAGAGTGAATCCGTGAAGGGTGTGGTGGTGCGTGCTTTTAATACCAGCACTGGGAGGCAGAGTTCCAGGACAGCCAGGGCTACACAGTGAGACGCTATCTCAAAACAAAACAAGAGTGACTCCACTATCCTGGCCTTGGAGGCACATACCTTTAAACTCAGTACTCAGGAGACAGAGGCAGGCCGATTTCTACATAGAGTGTTCCAAGCTAACCAGGGATACAGAGAGAGACCCTGTAAGCAAACAAACAAAACCAACCAAGGGTATGGTAGATTGTATTCATTTATTTAGACAGGGTCTCAGTATGTACTTTTGGCTGGCCTCAGCCTCACTAAAACTAGATTGACCTTGAATTCAGAGATCCACCTGCTTCTGCCTTCTCCTACATGCTGGGATTTAAAGGTACGTGCCCTTATGTCCAACTAGCTTTTTTTTTTCTTCTTCTTTTATTTAATGCATGTGTTGGGGGGCATTTTTCCTGCATACCAAATGTGTGGCATGCCTGAGAGGTCAGAAGAGGACGATGGATAACATGGAAAGTGGGGTTACAGATTGTTTTTAGTTGTCCTGTGGGTGCTAGGAATTGAACCCAGGTCCTCTGGATGAGTAGTCAGTGTTCTTAACCACTGAGCCATTTCCCCAGTCCTGCAAACTGTATGTGTTTTCAGAACTTCTAGAAAGTGGTTCTCAACTCGTAGGTCATGACCCCTGGGGTGGGTGGGTGAGTGTCACATATCAGATCTTTACATTATGATTCCTATCAGTAGCAAAATGAAGTAGCAATGAAATAATTTTACAGTTGGGGGTCACCACAACATGAGGAACTGTGTTAAAGGGCCGCAGCATTAGGAGAATTGAGAACCACTGTTCTAGAACAGAACATGCTCTCTTGAGAGGAAGCACCTTCACGATGAATGGCTTTTAGGTGTATACAAATGCCCTCAGAGCCCTGGCCATGATCCTACTCTTGGGAGGTGGCTTAGCAGAGACCTCAGTGCTTTGGTAACCTGCTGTACAGATCCAAGGAGGATCTCACAATCAAATGGTGGTTTCACTGGTCTTCCGACTCCTATCTTGGCTTGTTTCATTTTTATGTAATGATTCACTTAGGTTAAATTTGCATAATATTAACCATTCTACAGAAGACACTCCAGCGGCATTTAGCATATTCAGGGCTCAGGCCGGGAGTGGTGGCACATATGCCTGTATGTATGTCTTAAGTACCATCTGTGCGCAGCACCTGCCAAAGCCAAAGGAGGGCATCGGGTCTCTGGGAACTAGAGTTCTCGTTTGTTGTGAGTGGCCATGTAAGTGTTGGGACTAGAACCCAGATCCTCTGGAATAGCAGTGTTCTTAACTGCTATCTTGCCATCTTGCCATCTTTCTAGCCCCCATTTATACTTTTTTTTTTTTTTCCTTTTTTTAGATTGGACTGTGGAGTCTGGCTGGCCTGGTACTCCCTATGTAGACCAGGCTGGCCTTGAACTCACAGAGATCCACTTGCTTTCGCTACATGACTGCTAGATTGAAGACATGCACAACTGTGCCGCACCTTTTTGGAGAAAAAATTTTCGATACAGGGTTTCAGTACTTGCTTTGTAGGCCTGGCTGGCCTCAAGCTCACAGAGATCCACCTGCCTCTGCCTCCCTCACAGTTTTCTAATAATTAACATTTAGTTAACTTTAATTCTTTGTCTCCACCTCCACTTGCATGTTTTATAGTTTCCCAAGATTTAAAAGCTAGCTTACTGATTCAATATCTTTTTTAACACACCACTTGTTATTTCACGTGTGTGAATGTGCGTGGTGCGTGTGCATGCACAGTGGAGGCCGGAGGACAAGGTGATGGGGTTGGCTTTCCCCTCTCCCTCATATGGTTTGGGGGATGGAGCTCAGCCAGTAGAGAACTGGGTGCTGGGAACTGTACTTGGTCGTCTGGAAGTGTAGCAAGAGCTCTTAACCACAGAGCCATTTCTCCAGCTCCATCTTTCTTCCTTTCAAGTGAGAGCATCTGCTGCTGTAAACACCTTTAGTCATTGCCTTTGCTCCATCTAGTAACTGTTCCATGTTATCCTCAATCACTTATTTTTAGGTATTGATTAATCTCCTTGGATTTCTTTGTTGATCCACTGGTAGCTTTATCTCTACAGCCCTGCGAAAATTTCTGTTTTCTTGTTGTTGCTGGCTAGACAAGACCTTATTTGCTTCAATAACTTCAAGCTTATGGAGACTTACTTTGTTATCTGATATGTGGCTTGTGTTCCATGAACACTGGAAAAGAACGATGTTTTAGGTGGAGAGTTTTTGTATTTGGGGGTCAGCTTGGGCTGCTGTCTCAGAGTAACGTGGGTTAGAAGTTGGTCTCAGTAGTAAGGACCTGTTCAGTATGGCTTTGAGACTCAGTTCCTAGCATCTCCCAGAAACAGAACAACCCAAACTCATAGCAAACCCTTACAGAGGTAATTTATAAACAACAGAAGTTTATTGTTTACTTTTCTGGAGGCTGATGAAGGTGCCAGTAGATTCAGTCTGATGAGGGCTTCTAGATGGTATATTTTATGTATTCTTATGTGGTGAAAGGGCACAGGGCAACCAGGTTTCCTCAGGCCTCTTATATAAGGACAACAACTCCATTTACAAAGGCTTTGACTTTGTCACCCAATCATTTTCTCAAAGTCCCACTTCTTTTTCTTCCTTTCTATTCTTTTCTTTTGAGACAGGGTTTCTCTGTAACCCTGGCTGTCCTGGAACTCA
Organism: Psammomys obesus; assembly: GCF_907164565.1. NCBI lineage: Eukaryota > Metazoa > Chordata > Mammalia > Rodentia > Muridae > Psammomys > Psammomys obesus. The sequence goes on along the minus strand of NW_026596079.1, from coordinate 404,813 downwards.
CTCTGTAGACCAGGCTGGATTTGAACTCACAGAGATCCACCTGCCTCTGCCTCCTGAGTGCTGGGATTAAAGGCGTGTGCGCCACCACTGCCCCACATAAGAGCCCACTTCTTAATACTAGTATATTAGGGATTAATTTCAGACATGACTTCCAGGTGGGCAGCTATGATTAAAGAGCAATGTATATTAGGTATACTGGTTTAGACTGGTATCCAAGTCTTGCATCTCCGTTGCTAACTCTAATGATATTCCATCAAGGGTGTTCAACTTCTGACATTGTCACATGATGTCATTGTCTAAAAATGTGTTGGGCTATATTCACAATTCTGGGATATATGCAGGCTGTAAGATGAAGGAGAGTAGATACTGTATATTATTTTTATAGCTAGTATATCAAAGTCTTCATTATTGTACAACTATTGATCCTTTCAACTCTATTGTGATTTGATTCATGTATTTTTTTTTTAGGGTATATACTTGTAAGTACTGCAACTTAATGAATCTATCCTTAAATCAATGTATAATGTCCTTCTTTCTACTTTAATAGTTTTTCTTAGATTTATGTTATATGTGTATTTTGGATATATATATATATATATATATATATATATATATATATACACACATACACAAACACCATGTGGGGAGCAGTGTCCACGGAGGTCAAAAGAGGGCACTGACCCTCTGGAACTGAAGTTACAGATGGTTATGAGCCACCATGTGCATGCTGGGCCCTCTGCAAGACCAGCAAGTGCTCTTAACTAATGAGCCGTCTCTCCAGCTCCCCTTGGAACAGTTTTGACTCGGTTTGTCTTGTCTAGTTGTGCCAGGTCTCTGGATTATTATTTCCATGGAATACTTTTTTCCCACTTTCACTCTAAATTATGTCTTTGAACCTACAGGAAGTCTCTTAGACAGCTTCTTGGACCATGCTTTCTAATCCATTCTGTCAATATACTCATTTTGACCAGGAGGGTTTGTTTCCCTTTACATTTTTTTTCTGCAGTGCTGGGTATTAAATGTAGACCCTTGTGCATGCTAGGCAAATGCTTACATTTCTAGCCCTCCTTTCCCACCTTAAAATGAAAACTATTTTATGTGGTGGGCACGTGGTGCCCTGGCGTGTGCGCATGCGTATGGAGGTGCAGAGCTGATGCTGCGTGTCTTCATCAGTTGTTCGCCACTTTACCTGTTGAGGTGGGGTCTCTTGCTGAACCCCAACTTTACCAACTAGTCTAGCCAGCTAACTTGTTCCGGGGATCTCCTCTCTGCCTCCCTAGTGCCGGGATTACCGATGTGACCAATGCCTGTCTTACTTTCCGTGGGTTTGGGGGATCCAAACTCGAGTTCTCACCGTCGTAGGACAAACGCTCTATCTACTGGGCCATATTTATGCCTCATTCTGAGATACAGTCTCACTGTGTTGACCCTCCTGGACCTGAAACTGCAATTCTCCTGCCTTAGCTTCTTGAGTAGCTAGGATGACAAGGCTCAGCACTGATGGAGTGTTTCCGTCATGTTGCTGTTTGGTTTTGGTATATTCTTTCATGTTTTTCTTCTTGAAATCTTCTATTGCCACATTCTTTTATATTCAATTATTTGTTTTTTAGTGTCATTCTGATTGTCTCCTCTTTTTTTTTGGGGGGGGGTGTTTGGTTTTTTTCGATACAGGGTTTCTCTGTGTAGCCTTGGCTGTCTTGGACTCCCTTTGTAGACCAGGCTGGCCTGGAACTGATTTTTCTCCTTCTTGTGTGAATATGATGGATGTTTTCTTAATGTTTACCATGGAATTATAATGCAAAACCTAAAAACAACTGATACAAAAAATTCTTCCCTATATAGCTGTTACTTTTATAATTTATTATCACACATTCTATCTCCATGTGCTCTTGCCGCAAAAGGCTTATTAGGCTAAGAGGTATAGGTCAGTGGGAGGGTGCATGCTTAGTACAGTACGAGGTACAGAGCTCCATACTCAGCACCAGCACATGTATGTCTATATGCGTGCACGCACCTATATACAAATATATATAACATGTTCTTCGTGGGAAACAAAAGCAGACTCACATGGCCAAGAGTGGTGCCAAAGGTCTGTAATCCCAGCCCCTGGGAAGTAGAGGCAAGATCATGAGTTTGAGGTCATCTGAGGCTGTAATAGTGAGATAGTGAGGCCCTATCACATGCCAACAAAAGTGAACTCACAAAATACAGTACTTACCACTGTAATTGCCTTTACCCGAATCCTGTCCTCTCAAATCCCTTTAGCATTTCTTAGAGGAAAGGTGTATTCATGATGATCCCCCCACAAACTATTGTTTATCTGGGACTGTCTTAATCACTCCTTCATTCTGTGCCTTTCTTGGGTGATGATAAGTCCATTGGCACTTTAAATATGTCTTACTACTATGGCCTTTCATCTCCTTTTTTTTTTTTTTTTAATTTTATTTACTACGTATACATTGTTCTATCTGCATGTATACCTGCATGCCAGAAGAGGGCACCAGATCTTATTATGGATGGTTGTGAGCCCCCATGTTCTTGCTGGGAATTGCTCTTAACCTGCAAGCCATCTCTCCAGCCCCCTCTCCTTAACTTTTAACAAACACCAGCTATCATCACTTTCTCTTCAGGAGATATTGGTGTTATTTGCAGCCTACATGGACCTCAAAACCTTCAGGGATCCTCTAGCCTCGCACGTGCTAGCATTACAGATGCAAGCCTCACCCTGAGGTGGTAAAAGCCAAACACCTGCTCTCTCATGCTCAAATTCTTATCTTTCAGCAATTTAATTAAAATGAACTTTGTGTGGATTTCTTTATTTTTTTTAATTTTTATTTTTTTAATATTAATCACAGGTTATTTACTTTGCATCCCAGCCATAGCCCCCTTCCACCCTCCCTCCCTCATCTCCTCCCTGTCCCTTTCCAAGTCCACTGATAGGGGAGGACCTCCTCCCCTTCCACCTGACCCTAGTTTATCAGGTATCTTCGGGACTGGCTGCAATGTCCTCCTCTGTGGCCTAGCAAGGCTGTTCCTCCCTCAGGGGGGAGGGGGAGGTAAAGGAGCCAGTCATTGAATTCATGTCAGAAATAGTTCCGGATTTCTTTAAATTTATCCTACTCAGCTGCTTGGGCCTGGGCCTATAAACTGAGGTCTTCCGTCAAATTGGAGATATTTTCAGCTCTTATCACAGTCTTTTTATCCCCCCTTTACTCTTTCTCAGGCCCAACAGAACACACGCTGGCGCACCTGATGGTGCCCTCCAGGTCCACTGAACGATGGCCACTTTCTGACCTTTTTCTCTTTTTGTTCCTAAGACGGGGACAATCTTACCATCTGTACTTGAAATTTCTTCATTTTTTCTCCTCCCTGTTCAAATCTGCTGTTGAAATGCTCCAGTGAATTTTCATTTCATTTTATTGTACTGTTTTTGTATTAGATTTCATATTAGGTTCGTTTTAAAAAGTGTTCCTCTTTATTGACAGAGGTTCATTTTAAAAAGTGTTCCTCTTTATTGATAGTCTCTCTTTATTAACATGCTCCCACCCCGTGGCTCCTTTAATCTCTCATGGTTTCATTTCCTCCTGGGTTGCTGGTAGCAGACTATACATTAAGCATAAATAATAAGCCGGGTGGCTCACGACCATCCATAGCTCCAGTCCCAGGACACCCAAAGCCCCCTTCTGACTTCTGCAGGCACTGCATGTACGTGCATTCGTGCAGGCAAAACACCCATGAACATAATCTAAGAAGAACATTGAAGCCACTGTGGAGCAAATTGGCAATGGGGGGCATCTCCAAGGACCTGTCCCCGACATAAACATTAATAAACAATAAAGAAGAAACTGTCAGAGCCAACTTTGTCGTTACAGGTTTGCAGCAACCGATGAAACAGTAAATGGACAGACAACGAGGCAGCTGCAGAGTGGAAGGAATACCTTGCTATGTTCTTGCCTGCCTGGGCCCCTTCCCTGCTTGATGCTATCCTGAGAACAGTGTGAGACCTGGATCTCTAGTCCAGAGGGAACAGCAGGTCTTGCTCAGAAGGTTCTGGCACTAACATGTCTGGGCTTCCCTGAAAAGACTGGTCCAAGACGCCTATCTCTGTTCTACATAAGTCGACTTATGGAAGGGGGCTGTACTGATCCTCTCCATGACATCCCCAGCAAGGACCTCTTGGCAAGCTACTTAACATCTTACCTCTTCTTGGTCTGGTCAGCAGGTCTGTTCTCGGGGCTACTTCTGGGACCCTCTCATGTCCCTCATCTCCCCACCATTCCCCCACATTTACAACAGACTTTGTTCAGCCTTCGATGCATCGCCACACTGTCTGCTCCCTCTCTACCCATAGCCTAGGGCAATGTGAATGCAGCCAGGAGAAAGCAATGCAGTCATGAGACAAGGGCTGTTGCCAGCCTGGTTATGGGGTCCGGCCTGTAGGGCAAAGCGAAGGATTCTAACAGCCTCCAGAGCACACCAAAAGGAAGGTCCTACTTACTGTATAAGGAGCTAGGGGAAGTCTGACATCCGGCCCTGGCCCCTTGAGTCCACTCGTGAAGCCCAACACAGATGACTCCTTAAAGGCAAGCTTAGGGTGTTATGGCCATCATCATTCCAGAATGAGGACAGCAGTGGGGAGCCGGTTCCCAGTACCTGGCTGCTGATGGTGACGGATGACTTCGCATGTTCACTGTTCAGGGATGGTTGAACAGTGTGACAGCAGAGGGGACCACAACCTGAAGATCTGCAGTGGGTCACAGCAGAGCATCACTCACATGGGCCTGTGCTGCAGGAGTCCCAGGCTTCATACCTGGTCCTGGAGCTGAGGGCTTCACCTCTGTCTCCTTAGGATGTGCTCTGAGGACCTGAGCAGACACAGCAAGCGCACACAAAAGCAGGGACCAGGCGTCCGCCATCCTACAGAAGGCTCTCTCTCCATCTTTGGTTACAGGTGTGAAGAGTAGGTACACTGATGCCCAAGGCAAATCGAGCCCCTGATACCTGGCAGGCATCTCATGGAAAGGTCCAGGCCTAACAGGAAGAGGGAACAGCCCTGACAGAGCCTTCTCTGTGGTGGGCCCTTCTCACTTTGGGCTCTTGACACACAATCCTATGAAGTTCAACATGCAAGACTGCCCACTGTGAGGGAGGTCGGACCAGCCGAGGGCAGCAGATACTGTGGACACACAGCCATCGTGTGCAGTGCCTGCCCGTCTTAGCCGTCAAGCTTGTTTGAGATGCACGTAGTTGTAACGGGGACCCTTGTTTCTACCCTCCCGGAATGCCCTCCCACTGTAGCAATCATCCATTTGTCCAGCCTCTCATTTTTCCTTTCCTGTTGGTGTCCCAGGGTTCACTTCTGTACCCATCTTAAATTCCTTAGCGATTTTATCTTGCCCCAAGGGGACACCAACCTTTACCCTGTGAAGCCTCTTAAACTGGGGCTCATCTCCAGCCTTGACTTTCTCTCTGGGCAGAGGATAGGGTGCCCCCACCTAGAGGTATACTAGCTCCTCACAAAGATGAGCTGCTGACTACCCTGATTCCTCTCCATTGATACCTCCCCCCTGGGGGGGATTGGAGAAAGAAGGTGGATAGTCCTCAGTCCTTTATCACTGCATTCCAACATGTTCCATCTCTGGAGTAGAGAAAACGCAGGAAATGTTGGTTGGTAGAAACCTCTAGAGATAATGTCTGCCAACTTACGAACTGGATTTCTCCTCCTAGAAGAGAAAATTTTTTAAAATAGTGTTTCCTAAACTGGGCGTGGTGGTGCACGCCTTTAATCCCAACACTTGTGAATCTGGGGTAGGTATGTCCTTGAGTTCAAAGCCAACCTGGTCTACAGAGCAAGTTCCAGGACAGCAAGGGCTACACAGAAAAACCTTGTCTTGAAAAACAACAACAACAACAAAGCAGCACTGTTTGGGGAGGTTAGGTTGTGTAGCCTTGCTGGAGGAGGGCTTTGAGATGACACACCCTCATTCCACTGGAGCTGTAATCCAAAATAAACTCCTTCTTTAGTCAGGGTACTTTATCACAGAAAAAAAAAATAATAATGAATGCAACTCCCCTTCCTATTTTCTGGTGTATGCATCCAGATTACCTTAGACTCACACAACGACTGTACATCTTTTGGTCCTTTTTGTTATCAATCGTATCAGAGTGTGCACTTGCTTTAATTATATACTTAACTTGTGGTAGACCATGTCTTAATCCCTAGAACCTGTAGACACACTACACCACAGGGCACGAGAACTTTGCAAACGGAAAGGACCCACATGGGTCCAATCTAATCACACCAACCTGCAAAAGCCCTGAGAAGCCAATGCAAGTCCCCAGATATGCAACAACGTTAGGAACCTCCATGAGTTACAGGCCACTCTGGGCAAAGAAATTATAAACCTGTGTAGCAACCACAAGGCCATCCATCTTGCTAATGACTTGAAACCTAGAAGCATTTTTTTTTCCCCTGGATAAAGGCGGAGCTAATTGAAAGACCCCACACTACCTCAGCAGGACCTCCCCTCACCCCCAAGCCCCATAACAGGTACAAAATTCTTCCTTACTGCAACCGGCTCCGCTGATCCACCACCTTTGGGCACCAAACACAGAACACGAGGCGTGGACCTAAAATAATGCACCCCCAAGGCTGTGTTCATCTCTAAGGTCAACTTACACACACAGACACAGACACACACAGAGACACAGAGACACAGAGACACACAGACACACACGCGCGCACGACTCTGCCTGCGCTGGGCACGGCGGTTATAGCACAGTCTAATGCCCAAATCAACCTCAACCGACCCTTCAAGTCCCGCCCGACTTCCGGCCCTCGGCCTCGCCCCGTGCCCCTCCACCTGGCCGCTCTATACCCCAGCAAGTTTGGGGACCCAGGCGACTCGATGGTTCAAAGCTGTGTCCTGCGAAAGCCGCCAGCCACTTAGTGATACGAAAGGTCACAACAGAACCGAGCACGCAATGAAGTTTCAACTTAGTAATTATCTGAAGCATAGTAAGAAGTAAACATCCCCGGGTAAAGGGAAATCTTAATTCAAAGGTCCCCAGAATTAAAACAGATTGTAGATTGATTTTAAAAAAGTAACATGGTGGTGGTGGTAGGGTTGCTCAGTGGCTAGTGTGTGCCAAGCCACAGCTTCAAGGTCTAGCACTGGTAAAATGAAAAGTAAACAGAAGAACTAATCAATAGGGGGCTGGAGAGATAGCTCAGAGGTTAAGAGCACTGCTTGCTCCTCCAGAGGGTCTGAGTTCAATTCCCAGCAACTACATGGTAGCTCACAAACATCTATAGTGTGATCTGGTGCCCTCTTCCGGCATTCAGGTGTACATGCAGGCAGAACATTGTATACATAATAAAATAAATAAATCTTTAATCAATGATTTGGCAGGTGAAAAAAAAAAAACACAAAAACCCAAATCCGTTAAGCAGGTAATTAATTTTTTTTTGTAGAAGCATTCATAGAACTGAGGGACCACCAGGGAATGAGAAAAAGAACTGTGATTATTTGAATCGAAGCCAGGTGCAGATAGCTCTTGAAGGGCAGGGTGAACTGTTCTGAGAAACAACCAGCTGTAAACTATCTACAACCAGCTGTAAACTATCTTCATGCTATTCTTGCTCACCAATCAATGTATGGAGCAAACGTGGTCTAATTTTCAGATATAAAAACCCTGTGCTTTGTATGTTCGGGTCGTCTCCTGTCTTTGGAGGGGCGACCCTATCACGATAGCAATAAACCTCTTGCTTTTGCATCGTGTTGTGGTCTGTGAGAGTTCCTGGGAAGGGCGATCCTGAGCTCCTGAGCAGTGAGACTCCAGGTCTTACAGAACATTTATTAAAAAAAAAAATTTAATTATATGCTTGTTTTAGAGGCATATTAGACAAAAACCGTTATTATATAAAATGTCCACACAAAAAGCCCTGTTGGAATTTCAAAAACACCGACTAGGTAAGCTTATAAAAGTCACCTGGAAAACGGCAGACTATAAAGCAAAGCAAAGTAAACAAGGGCTAGAGAGATGGCTCAGCAGTTAGAGTTACTGGCTTCTCTTCTAGGGCGCTGGGGATTTGATTCCTTGAATCCACATGGCTGCTCACAACCATCTGTAAATCCAGTCCCGGCAGATTTGTAGCCCTCTGGCCTCCCCGGGCACCAGGAACACAAATCCTGCACAGACATACACACAGACAAAACACCCATGGACACGAAATAAACAAAAACAAATCTAAAATGTAAACGCTTCCTTCTCAAATGTGTACTCAAGAGAAAATTATTTTTGCTACCAACGATGAATGTATTTATTCTAATCTAAGCTAGCTTTTGTCCTTCTTAACTAGCAACAATGCACAAACACATTCACACTCGTGCACGTGCATGCATGTATGTATGTATAATGTACTTCGGATGGCGCTCAGTTGGCGGAATGATCGCCCAGAATGCACAAAGCTTTGGTTTGATTAGACCCCAGAAACTCATAAACTCACCTGTAATCCTAGCAAAGAGGTAGAGGCAGGAGGATCAAAAAGGAGCAGAAGTTCAAGGCTACCCTGTTACACACAGAGTTCGAGGCCAGCCTAGGACGTGAGATCCTATCTCCATTCAGTCAGAGGCTGGGGACATCACTCAGTAGGTGAAGTGCAGACAGGAGGAACTAGTATCCTAAAACCCGAGGGGCTCCACATGTTATACCCAAGTCTCGCAGACCCCAAGGACCACTGAGGAGCTTATTCTGATGCAAGCAAATGCAGTAGCGTCTCTTTTTATTACAAGCTGGAGCTCAGGCCCACACCATCACTGATGCAGTGGTTCTGGAGTGTAGAGCCCGGGTTCAGGGGAAGGAGGGTTTTTATCTGGGTTGCAGAGAGGTTTGGGAAATTACAGTTTAGCAGTTACACAGTTGGATGACACTCAGCAAGGGCAAGCTTGCTACAAATTGATTGTGGCTAGCTAACAACGAGCAAGCTATCTATAGACCTCAGGAATGTTAGGTATTTCCATGCCTTATGCTCTACCACCAGGCTGGTGGACTGCCCAGACATATGCCCCACCCTGAGATAAGATACCTTCCCATTCTTGTGGTTACCTCCAGGCTATTCCTTGGGTAGGAAATTTTATCGTTTTTTTCCTGGACTTGGTGACCTACGGCCTAGTTCCAGAGCTTGGTGACTTTGGGGTGGGGGTCAGGCCTGGTTCTCTCAGGTACATCTGTAAGGGATTTTTCTTGACTGAAAAATTTTGAGGTGGGAAGAGACACCCTAAATCTAGGCCTCATCTTCTGGTGGCAGCCAAATAAAAGGACATGAGAGAGGGAAGTTCTTGCTCTTTGCCTGCTTGCCCTTGCTCTCAACGGAAAGTTTACCTTTTCACTGGTATTAGAGCCCACAGCTGAGCCATCTAGCCTCATGACTTCTTAGAGTTTCCATCGGGAGACAGCCATTGTTGCATTAGTTCGACCATAACCTGTTAGACATCCTAATAAAGCCCACTTTTATATAAGTAGATTCTTTAGATCAGTATCACGTCTCTGTAGAGCCTTGACTAATAAAATTGCTAAGTCCCTCAAGCTCTTCAGGCTGCAGCCTATCTAAGACTGGGTCCACTCCCTGCATGAAGCTCTTTTTGGCAGATACCTCATGGCTGTGGCATCTCCTACTTGTTGGGGTCTCCTTTGTGACCCACACTTCACCTTCACAACTTCACACAATAGTCTCTCAGGGCCTTCAGGCAGGGACTGTCCTACCACACACTTGGCTTCAGTGATCTTTGAAACCAGGGGAAGAATCTATAACCCCTTTACTCATCCAGCCTTTGTATCTCTACAGCCAGCAGAAATAAGACCGTTGCTGGCTTGGTGGCCAGCTAGGGATGGACCACAGCCCATTTGAATCACAGTAGCAGCAGTTTCTGTACCCAGTTGCTTTTTCAGAGCAGGGGCTCTTTCTAAGATTGGAAGCTTAGCTTTGTGGGAGTCCCTTTCCAGGAGGGCACCCTAACCTTTGTACCAGGGAAGAGCAGACAGCCTCTCCTTAACTGTGCTAATCCCCATAACGATTAGAAGCCTCTCAGCATAAGCCCCGGCTTCAAAATTAAGCTTTCTAGTGGTCTTTTCCTCCTCAAACTGTGTAGTTAGTATTTATTTCTGCCCCTTTTCCATTGTAGACCTATATAAGCTTTATCTGAAATAAACAAGCCACAGACTCAAACGCCTGCAGTCTTGACATTTTCTTTGCTTAAGGAATTTGTTTAGTACTCTTAAATCTAGCCTCAGGCAAGTTCTTAGGACATATACAGAAGGCAGCTAGATTATTCACCAAAATATTATGTTGTGGCGTGTGATTCCACTGGGAGAAACCAAAAACTTAGGCTCAATTCAAATTTAGATTAAATGAATTTAATCTTACTGCCAGGAGAAGGTGGGCAGCCTTAGAGCCAAACAGCATGCTGTGTGGAAGTGGGAGTTAAGGTGGGGTCTTAAGGTGGACATCAGAAAGGTGTGGGTTACATCTACCCATGGAACCCACAGCTGGGCAGGAAAATTGCTGTTTCTTCCTTTCTTCCTATACAGTAATAAAAAGACCATTTCATTCCTTTCCCTGTGATAAGCAGACTTTACAAAGGCAAAGGCAGCTGTTAATGCCTCACAGCTCATTACCCTATTCTATTGTATTAAAAAAAAAGTGTTGGGCTCTGCAATGTTTATTATTATTTGACCAATAATTATTGTAGTGGTATTATCTAACCTGCTATCACAAATAATCCCAGTTATGGTCTTGGCCTCTATCCTCGGTTCTGGCTAGTACTTAATAAAGCTTGCTTCAAATGTGGCTCAAAAATTGTGGTAGTGGTCTCATTCTTTCCTGTTGGAACTGTCACCTGGTTTCCCTTTGGAAGCACTGGAGCTGGCCCTCCAAAACCCACACTGCTCTGAGCACTACCATCTTGCTGGCTTCTACTAGGATGGCTCTGCATACAGCATCCAACCACTTTTCTAGTCCAAAGCCCCAACATGGTCAGGTCCTTCACAGTAACAGCCAATCTCTGGCAGTTAACACTGTAAGAGTCACTTTTCTGTGAAAAAAACACCATGACCCAAAGCAACTTATAGAAGAGTTTATTTGGGCATACAGATCCAGAGGGGTGACAGTCCATCATGGCCTGGGGGCATGGCAGCAATGGCAGGCAGTGTGACAGGGGCAGGAAGCTGAGGGACAACATCTTCAATTGCAAACAGGAAGCAGGAGGCAACCCAGAAGTGGGGCAAGGCTATGAACCCTCAAAGCCCGCCCCCAGTGAAGTATTTCATCCAGCAAAACTGACCTCTCCATAACCTGTCCAAACAGTGTCACCAAAAGGGGACCAGTGTTCAAATGCCTGAGCTTATGCAGGGCATCTCATTCTAACCATCACAGTAACTATGATATTGAATGCCAAACACACACATAATTCCCATATGCTTTCTCATGTTCTCTACAGGCCTTTCTGTTACTCCTTCCTGTGCTTGCCTCTGAGCAGTTATTGGTTTATCAATTCTTTGTTGGGGATGGGATACAAGTGGAACCTTTCTTTGCCCATTTTCTTTTAATCTGAGAGTCACTCATGTTCTATGCACCGAAAAGCCATTTCTTTTTCACAAGAGATTTAAAACTTTATTTATTTATTTATTTATTTATTTAAATTTTATGTACATTGGTGTTTGACTACATGCAGGTATATGTGAGGGTGTAGGGTCCCCTGGAACAGGAGTTACAGAGAGTTGTGAGCTGCCATGTGGGTGCTGGGAATTGAACCCGGATCCTCTGGAAGAGCAGTCAGTACTCTTAACCGCTGAACCACCTCTCCAGCCCCCATTTCCTTCTTTAAGATTTATTTTATTTTTATGTGTATGTGTGTTTTGCCTGCATGCACACAGGCATGCACCACATGCATGCCTGGTGTCATGGATCCCCTGGAGCTGAAGTTACAGAACAGAGTTGCCAGCTGCCAGGTGGGTGCTGGGAATTGAAACCAGGCCTTCTATTAGAGCACACAGTGCTCTTAATCCCTGAGCCATCTCTCCAGCCACCCAAAGAGCCATTTCTAAGTAGTTGATACAGTTTCTGTATCCATCCTCTTTTGACATTTGGGTGTTTTAGTTTTTGGTTAATACAAACACAGCTGATGTGAATATTTGGTGACAAAATCTTATCAGCATTTGTTTCCTCTTCTGTTGAGCAAGTTCTCCATCCAGTTGATGCTGTGGGTGTGTCTTTCTGCTCCCGGAACTCCTAAAATCTTCTCCACCTCACCCCACTTACAAACCATACACATTTGAGACACAAAACCCGTGATTTACCAGGACTTTCAGAGAGAAAGCAAACTGTATAGCCTACAAGGTTTTGGAAAGACACCCCACCTCCCCCATGCTCCCTGAGACAACAGCCTGCTTAGGCCTGACTGCCCACTCTCTGGTCAATGTCTCAAGTTCTCAGAAGAAGCTGACTTTGCTGACTACTCTCCACGAAGCTGTCCATGTCACTGAGCAGCAGCAGCTTTTATGTTTACTTGGTTCACTCGCCCCCACCCCCAAACTCTTGTGGCGATCGTCCCACTTAGAACTCTGTCCTTACCTCCAGGAAGGCCTGAAACTTAGGCAGGAGCTCCGCCAACCTCCTCCCAAGAGGTTCCTGCCAAAGACCCTCAGTTGGCTTTCCTGGAGCCATTCAGGCTGTGCATCTCGAACTCGCTGTCTGACGGCCGGTAATTCGTACACCAACCCAGTACTCCCAACCCTCCGCTCCGCTCCGCCCCGCCCCGCCCCGCCAGTCTACTCTGCTTTGCCTCTGGCTGTTGTGCCCCGCCCGGGGGGTTCGGTTCCATTCTCAGGGATCCATTCTCATCAGGGACCCACCCGCCTTGTTTCTTGGCGGTGCACTCTGCTGGGTTCTCCTACGTTTGTCCCCGTGCTCTTCGTCCGCACCCTCCCAGCAGAGCCTGGAGCGTTCCGTCCACCCGAACGCTTTCCGCCGCCGCGGAGTCCGCTGCGCCTTCTGCGGAACTCAGACGTCGTAGACGTGTTTCCAGAGGAGTGGGTTCGCCGTGCTATTTGGGACTTCCGGAGCTTGCGGCGGCCGCTTCTGCGCATGGCGGTGAGCGGTGGGAAGAGGCGTGTTTGTAGCGAGGCCCTGCGGGTGGACCGGGTGGCATGTGAATTTCGTCCTGTCCCACGTTTTTCAGGAGCTAAGACTCCCTGCCCGGGAGCCACTAGCAGCCCCAGGCCGGAGAACTAAACGCGCTCCGCGCGGACCCCGGCCCCCCCCCCCCAGCTTCCGGTGCCTCGGATCCTCCCCTTCGGAGTTCAGTGCAACCTGTATGTGACTCCGCCACTAAGGCACATCCCGTAGGCGCCTCAGCGTCGATGAAGCAAAAGAAGAAGAAAACCCCGAACAGGGTCTCTGGAACAAATGGAGACCAAAAGACCTCCGAGAAACCGGCCCCAGACGAAGCTCCCCCCAGTGCTGAGGCCCAGGCAAGGGTGGTATTCCCTGTGAGCTTTCTGGGTGCTAACCCGCCTGAACGTGCGGAATTAAGGCACTGAAGGGATGGGAGTGGAGTCTGCGGGATCCTGATGCTTATCTGTGTCCTCCTTTCCATCACAGGCAGAGCAGCTGGCTCGGGAGCTGGCCTGGTGTGTGGAACAGCTGGAGCTGGGTCTCAAGAGGCAGAAACCCACCCCGAAGCAGAGTGAGGGGCCCTTCTTTACAGTTAGGGAAATGTAAATGGTGGCAGTGCTGTGGTCTGATGGTGTTGCCAAGAGGGGGGATTGTTGCTTTTTTTTTTTTTTTTTGAGGTGGGGGTTTCACTGTATAGTCCTGAAACTCTGGCTTGGAACTCCCGGAGATCCACCTGCCTCTGCCTCAGCCTCCCGAGTGCTGGGATCAATGGTGTGTTTGAAGTCACCAGCTCTTTATTTTTATTTGCAGAAGAGCAGGCGGTAGGGGCAATCCGAACCTTACGCAGTGAAAAAACTCCCTTGCCCCGGAAGAGACAGCTGATGCGGTCCTTGTTTGGGGACTACAGGGCTCAGATGGATGCGGAGTGGCGGGAGGCCCTGCGGGCTCTAAAGGCTGGTGAGAAGCTTCGAAGGGATTGAGTCAGTACATCTACTTCAAGGAGGTAGAGAAGCTTAGCTCAGCAGGGTTGGTGCAGGAGGAGATGGGCTCAGGGAAAACGCATAAGCAGGGAGAAAGTATATACGTGTCGGGGCGGAGGTCCTGGAAGAAAGAGCGCCCAGGTCCACCCCTTATTCTGCTCATCTGCCTTGGCTTTGGCTCACTCCTGACCACAACGCCAGGTACCAGTTGGAGTGTGGTTCCTGGAACTAAATAGCCTGGGTTTAAATGCTGTCTCTGTTTAGATCTTAACATTTTTGGTAAGTCACTCCATCTCTGTGGGTCTCAGCAGGGAATGACAGTATCTGCTTTTGTAGAAATTGTAGTTTTGAGAAATTAATTAGGAAACTTGTTTGGGCGGTTGCAACGGCATGGATAATGTTAGCTGTTACTCAGTGGCTCTCTGCTCCCCCTTCCTACAGCTCCCCATTCAGCCCAGGTCCAGCTTGTGGGTGAGGCCGCCAGAAAGAAGAGTGGAAGGGTCTGCAGGCCTCGTCCAGCAGAAAGAACAAAGACCAATCCGGACTTTACGGATGAAGAGTTCCGGTTCAATTTCTTTTAGCGTCACCTCCACTCTGGACCAGTCATCCTCCTCCGGGGTGGTGTGGAGATTTGTCTGGAGCACAGGGCCTTTCCAGGAATTCTCTTGGCCAAAGTGAGATTGGTTTGCTCCTCACTGCTGTGTGGACAGGAAGCTGTTGGCTGGTGTGAGGTTGCTGTGTGGAAACTTTTCAAGGAAATGTACCTTCTGTCAGAAGAGAGATGCAGATGGGAAATCTATGATAAGGGTGGTTGAGGTTGAGGGGGTTGTAGAAAGACATTCTCTCTCCAGTCTCCAGGAGTGGCTTTCGGTGATAAGGAACTGTGGAGAAGCTGCCTACACACAGGGCTCACTTTTGAAGGGATGCCCTGGCCATTGGTTTAGTGCTTTATCTATTGTTATGTCGCCCTGATTAATAAATCTTTTTTAAAGAACTAGGGTGATGAGTGAAAGAGTGTGCTGTCTGTGTTGGAGGAAGTGAGGTGAGGCAGGGGCTGTGCTGCTTGGTCCAGCTGTGATGTCAGGGTTTAGTAATCTGTCAGTGCCTCCTTTTTTTCTGAGCAGGTTTTCTACAGGGAGCCATTGTGGCCTCCATCAAGACACATATTATTGCTAATGAGCCAAGGAACTACTTGCCTTAAAAGATTCAGTTCAAAAAAATCTTGATGTGTTTGTGTGTGTGTGTGGGTATGAGCTTGCTAGGCACATGTGTGGAAGCTCAGTCTCTAGATTCTGTGGCAGTGGTATTTATGGCTTTGTCTGGCTCTTTAGGCCAGAAATCTGTGTCATTCTTGATTGCTGTCTTTTTCTAACACTGTGTATTCAATACTTTGTGGTAGGATAGGTTGAGGGTTAGGAGACTGAGGGTTAGTAGGTCAGGATGTTAAAATTAGCTGAGGGTCAGGGGTTCTGTCTGCTTCTGACATTAGGGTTATGCTTATTAAGATTTATTTAGAATTCTGTCTCTGTCAAGATGATCTTACTGTTGTGTAATAGTTTAAAAATATTTTTATTTTGTGTGCATGGGTTTTTTGCCTGCTTGTATGTATGTCTTCCATATGTTGCTTGGGTTTGTAGAGGCCAGAAGAGGGTGTTGGATTCTTTGGAACTGGAGCTACATGGTTGTGAGCTGCCATATGGCTGCTGGGAACCGAATCTGGTCCTGTGTAAGAGCAGCAAGTGCTCTTAACACCTGAGTCATCTCTCCAGTTCCTACAAGAACTACATTTTAAAACACAGTACTGCTATAGCTGAACTTCTGGCTTTTCCTTACCTTGTAGCCTATACCAGCGAGGACAGAGGGACTAAAAAGGGGATAGTTTGACCTCTTCCCTTCAAGATCATCCAGATCTCAGGGGACAATGGGTATCTCTCAAAATCTCCCTCCCTCTCTCTCTCTCTCTCTCTCTCTCTCTCTCTCTTTTGTTTCTTTGTTTTCAAGACAGGGTTTCTCTGTTGGCTGTCCTGGACTCACTTTGTAGACCAGGCTGGTCTTGAACTCATAGGCAAAGGCCTGCCTTTGCCTGCCTAAGTGCTGGGATTACAGGCATGTGCCAGCTCACCCAGCTTGTTTGTTTTTGTTAAGACAGGGTTTCCCTATATAGCCTGGGCTATCCTATAACTCACCCTGTAGACCAAGCTAGCCAAAGTCAGAGAGCCACGTGCCTCTGCCTCCCGGGTGCTGGGATTAAAGGTGTGAGTCAGCACCACCTAACAACTTGAATGCTTTTAAATCACCAAAGATTAAAATTATTGATAAAATGCAAAAGTAAAGTAGACTTTAAAGGGGACAAACAAATCTCAGCCTAAAATATGCCTTCCCACTAAATCCTGTGTCTGAGCCACTGACATGCCTTGTAAAACAACCTCAGGTACCTCATCTATAATACAGAAATGAACTTTTTAGACAGTTTATCCAAATCTATCAGTAATTGTAGCTCCACATGCTCTGGTTTTCTTTTGTTGTTGTTTGTTTGTTTTTGAGACAGGCTTTCTCTGTGTAGCCTTGGCTATCCAGGACTCACTTTGTAGACCAAGCTGGCCTCGAACTTACACTGAGCTGGCTGCCTCTGCCTCCCAAATGCTGGGATTAAAGGTATGTGCCACCATGTCCGGCTTGATCTGGTTTTCTTAATTTTCTTTTGACACTTGTTATTCTATGGGTACAACATAAGATTGTCTTCCTTTTCTTCTGTCTCAACCTTCAAATTATTCTTTGTATTAAGCTACATTATCTTGTGTATATGATGCTTTGCCTGCATGTATGTCTGTGTAACATGTGTGTGCCTGATTCCCACAGAGGTCAGAAAAGGTCATCAAAGCTCCTAGAACATGAGTTACAAATGGTTGTGAGCTACCATGTGGGTGCTTGGAATTGAACTTGGGTCCTTTGTAAGAGTAGCCAGTGCTCTTAAGCACCCTTAAGCCATATTTCTTTTTCTCATATATTACTTCCCAACTACAGTCTCACTTTCCCCCGGTCTCTTCCAGCCACCTTCTCTCTCCCCCAGGCTCACCCCCCTCCCCTCTGTCTCGCTTCAGAGCAGAGCAGGTCTCCCAGGGGCATCAACCACACTTGGCATAACAAGCTACAGTAAGACTGGGCATATACCATTACATCAATTACGATTCATCTTTTTCCATTTATTTATTTATTCATTCATTCATGTATGTATGTATGTATGTATGTATGCATGCATGCATGCAGTGTTCTGTTTGCATGTTCACCTGCACACCAGAAGAGGGCACCAGATCTCATTTTAGATGGTTGTGAGCCACCATGTGGTTGCTGGAAATTGAACTCAGGACCTCTGGAACAGCAGCCAGTGCTCTTAACCATCAGTGCCTATCAGCCATCCCTCCAGCCCTTAAGATTTAATGTAATATCACCAATATGATTAAAAAAAAACAACAACACAATCCAAGGAACTATATTGAAGGATGGCTTTTCTAAAGCAAACATGGCCATGGCTTTCCCTGCTCTCACCCTTTCTGTGGTCACTGATGGGTACAGTCCTATTACTCTTAACCTCCTGCATTTTATTCCTTAAGATTTGTGTCTTCTTGGGCATGTAATTGTTTCAAACTCAACTGCCAGGGATTCCAGCTACTGGAAGTATGAAGGTATGGAGTTATGAAGCCTGCTCTTCAGTAGATGAAATAGGGGGTGTGTCCCTCTTAGGCAGAGGCCATGCTCATCATCAGTATGAAAGTGGTAACAGAAGATCATTTGATCATCACTATCATAGTCTGACTTTCTTTTACTGTGATAAGCCACTCATTGAAGGCAACTTGGGGAGAAAAGAGTTTGTCTTTCATGTCCTTACTGTTGTCCAGCACTGAGTGAAGCCAAGTCAGGAACCAGAGGCTGGAACTCCAAATAGGCCATGATGGCAGTGGGCCGGGCATTCCATATCAATCATTAACCAAGAAAATGCCCCTACAGATTTGTCTGTAGGCCTGTCTGGTGGAGGCTTTCTTTTCTTTTCCTTTTTTCTATTGGAGTTACTTTTTCCCAGATGACTGGCTAGTGTTAAGTTGACTGACTAGCTAGCACAATTGACCTCTTGTCAGCCTCACACAAATACATCATTAACAAGTCATAACCTTCTCTCTTTTATCTCCAAGTTCTCATGTTAACATTACAATGCATCAGTTACCCTATTAAAGTTAACCACAGAGAAAGCACCAGAGTGAGTCAGATGTGTGAAGAATGAAATGAAGCAATTTCTGAAATTAGTTTGACTAAGAGTGACCTCAAATTCAGTTCATTTCTTTTTGTGTGTCTGTGATTACTATTTGCAATTTGTCTGATCTGTCTGTCCCTATTGCCTGTATCTGTTTTGTGTTTGTCTGAGTATCTGTCCTCTGCATTTCTTGGAACAGCACAGAAAAGAATATGGGAAAGGAATCTTTTTGTTTGTTTGTTTTGATTTGTTTTCCAAGACAGAGTTTCTCTGTGTAGCCCTGGTTGTTCTGGAATTCACTCTGTAGACCAGGCTGTCCTCTAACTCACAGAGATTTTGACTGCCCCTGCTTCCTGGGTGCTCGGATTGAAGTGCCGATAGTACCTGACAGGAAAGGAATTCTTCACAGAAGTTATTTTTGTTTTTGTTTTGGATGAGTCTCAGCATGTATCCCTGACTGGTCTGGAACTCACTCTGAATTTCAGAACGTCTCAAACACACAACAGTCTACCTGTTTGGTGAGGCAAAGAGGGGCAGTTAATTCTCCAGTGTCCTTATTCATAGGTTGGTCAGGATCATGGTAATGGGCAGGCATGGGGCAATTGTTTGCCCAGTAGTTAGTGTTACCAAAATCCAGCCGAAACTGTCAGTGCCTCATTGTCTTAGGAGACCTTAGGACTGGCTCTAGGAGTTGGCATTTTTGTCTTTCAGAGGAAACTTTTATTATTAGTAAACATTTTTGAGACAGGGTTTCTCTGTGTAGCCTTGGCTGTCCTGGACTGACTTTGTAGACCAGGCTGGCCTCAAACTCAGAGATCTGCCTGCCTCTGCCTCCCTGAGTGCTGGGACTACAAGTGTGCGCCACAGTGGTTGCCCTGCTATTAAACATTTTAAATGCCATATTCAGCAGACCTCTGAGGAGTTTGAGGGCCATTGTCTAATTTATTGAGTGTACCTGATTTTAAACAAGTTTTGAGACAGGGTTTTTCTGGGTAGCCTTGCCTGTCCTGGAACTCACTTTGTAGACCAGGCTGGCCTGAAACTCACAGAGATCCACCTGCCTCTGCCTCATAAGTGCTAGGATCAAAGGCATTTGCCACCACACCTACCTACTCCTTTAAAACAACAAAAAGCCTTTTTAAAAGAAAAACAAAAATTTTAAAGTTGATTTTAAATTACAGACTTGCAGTAGTAGCAAAATAAGATGTGTTGATTTTTTAACTGTCAACTAAAATTTTAAGCTAACTTTTGGTTATAGGTTTTGCATGTTTTTAACCATATTTAATAAACTTAAAAGGTTTTTTTGTCTTGTTTTTGTTTTTTTGAGATAGAGTTTCTCTGTGTAGCACTGGCTCTGTAGAACCTGGAACTTGTTATGTAGGTCAGGCTGGCCCCAAATTCAGAGATCTACCTCTGCCTCTGCCTCCCAGATGTTGAGATTAAAGGTTTGTACCACCACAACCAGCTAAACTTAGAAATTTTAAGGAACAGAAAGCTTACACAACAGCCTGACAAATCTTTTTTTTCTTTTTTAGTCTGATAAACCTTGAGATAAAGTTATATTTTAGTGAAAGTTTCAGAGCATTAAATAAAATCAAGAAAAAAAGTACGAGATGAGCAACAATTTTTTTAAATTAAATTTATTTATCACGTATACAATGTACACCTGCATGCCAGAAGAGAGCACCAGATCTCACTATAAATGGTTGTGAGCCACCGAGTGGTTGCTGGGAGTTGAACTCACAACTTCTGCAGGAGCAGTCAGCACTTCTAACCTCTGAGCCATCTCTCCAGCCCGAGCAACAATTTCTATTGGATATATTCTACTTTTTAGCTGTTTTTAAAAGCACATAATGTCTTTTCCTGGGCTGTTTTGTTTTGCTCTCTCTTTCCCTGTCTTAGACTCAGATGGCTGGCCAGCTGACCTAAGACAGATTTTTGGAGGAAACTTTTAAGCAAGCATACTTGGATGGGAAGAGAGGCATGGCATTACCCAACTACAGAGTCAGTTTTTAAATAAAGTAGAACAGCATAAAACAAACTTCAATATTATCCATACCCAACAGATACTTGAATCCCTGCAAAACCAAATCCAGGGACCAGAAGAGGGGACTAGAACAAGTGGGGAACAAAGAAGCTCAGAGAAAAGAGATTTTGTGGGATAACAGGTTCCATAGGGCCAATGAGAGGGGCAGAAACAAGCTGAGGATGGACTGGGAGACAGAGCTAGCTAGCAAGGAGGCAGCAAGAAGCAGTCTGCCTCTTGGAAACCCTGAAAAGATGGTGCAGCGTGCAACCCAGATGGGTCTTAGCCCAGCTTGATCCGGCTTCCGTGTTTGCAATGAAACTTGTAAGCACACCAGAAAACACGAGTCTACCAAACAAAAGCAAAAAACAAAACAAAACATCCGCACAGCCAGAGGAGACAAGACAAACCCAGGCCACCTTTACTGGTACACCAAAACCAAGGGGACAGGAGGACTTCTCTGTCCCTGGAGACTTGGTATATGATTACATCCAGTCGCCTCTCAGTGTCCCCAGATGTCAACTCCCAGAACTCACCTCCTGGCCCTAATTCAAGTGTGTGTCAGCCAGGAGTCTGCTTTTGTTCTCAGTTTGCACAATGGTCACAGGCTGGTGTTCTCCTGGCCTCCAAGTAACTACTCATCCCCTCCTAGCGGCTGTTCACGCATGGGCCTCTGAGTTGTGGAACTTGGCGCCATCTAGAGCTGACCAGTGACTGATTTGGGGCAGCCGTAGTCTCAGGGTGCTCTGAGCCTCCAAGTCCATCCCAGACTTTCCCCTGCTCCAGACCTATTATGGATCCCTGGCCCTGAGTCTGGGGTCTCCTAGGATCTTGCTGGGGACTCCAAAAGTCACGATGTTTGAGACCATTGGGAAAATAGCACCAGACTGAATTCAGACTATAATTGCCTGAATTTATTAACACTACTTGGAGGACCAGGTATGGTGGCACACGCCTTTAATCCTAGCTCTTCAGAGGCCGAGGCAGGTAGAGCCCTGTGAGTTCAAGGCCAGTCTACAAGGCAAGTAAGTCCACGATAGCCAGGGATACACAGGGAAACCCTGTTTAAAAAAAAACAAAAACCAAACAAACCTACTGGCAGGGCCACAGTCTCTGCCACCCTGAGGCAGGAGCAGGAAGGAATTTTAAAGTCGAAAACCACAAGTCCTTGAATATCTACACAAGCAAGTTATAGAAGCTAAAGAGCTGTTCTGCTCTGCCAAGATTAAGCAGTCAATAGTCCCTGAGTGGGGGCTGGAGAGAGTGCTCTTAGAGGTTATCAGTTAGGAGCACTGACTGCTGTTCCATAGAACCCAGGTTCAATCCCCAGCACCTGTTGGGTTTGGGGTGGAAGCCTAGAAAATTCACTTCAGATACAGAAGCTTAAAATGAAAGCTTTATTTTCTGGGCTCAGGGAGGTGGCCAGTTTTGGTCTGAACTGCCCCCTCCAGGGGAAGCTGTATTGCATATTTAAAGGGTGAAAACCCAGTTAGCTCACGTGGGGGTGGGGTGCGGCATGGGGGCCACAGTGGAACAGGTTAGTCATCTTGGACTCAAGTTATTTTTGCTAACGAGACAAGCAGTTCTAGCTGACCTTTAATTTGATTGGTCCCAAGTAAAGTGTATGCACTATGGTTGGGAAATTTCTGGGAACAATAAGGCAATAGAGTATGCTGAACATAAACAGAGAACTTGTACAAAGGTTTTCTCTTTCTCTCTTTCTTTTTCGAGACAGGGTTTCTCTGTGTAGCCTTGGCTGTAGAGCAGGCTAGCCTCAAACTCACAGAGCTCCTCCCTGCCCCTGCCCCACTTAGTGCGGGATTACATTCGAGTGCCACAGCACCTGGTGGTGAGATTCTTGATTCTTTTTTCTGCATCAGTTACAAGCTGAGATAATGTGGCTGTTAGGCCTGAAAACAGAAATGGCTATAGTTAAGCTACCCAAAAGGAGCAGGCCCCATCACATCTACGCAGCAGCTTACAACTGTCTGTAACTTCAAGATCTGACAGCCTTACAACAGACATACATGCAGGCAAAACACCAATGCACATAAAATAAATAACTTTAAAAAATTAAAAAAAAAATTAGTCCTTGAATGTCTGCAGAAACAGGTTACAGAAGCCAAAACTTAGCAGTTATCATAACTAGTACATGGTCACAGCTGTACATTTCTGGGTAAGGGTTAAGGAGTCAGGATTACTGCGAACTTTTTTCCAGAAACTTGAGTCAGAGACAAATGGCTAGGGGGTACCAAGATGGATGCCTAGCACAAAATAGGCTTTCTTTAGCCATCCCACTGAAACGTGTTATTCTGAGTTAGGCGGAAGAGAACATGATTTAAGATTCAATTTATGCACTTAGCTTAGGTTGGAAAAGCTGATAGCATGGGAAATCCTGGGCTATCCAACAGTTGGTTGGTTACATTGTTTTCTCAAAGGCAAGTTAAGCTTAAAACAGACTTGAGTCCACAACAGGACAGCAGGTTGAGTATGTAGTCTTAATTGACCTCAAGGCAGCTGGGTTTGCCGGTGTGACGGCAAACACCTTTAATCTCAGCACTCAGGAGGCAGAGGCAGACAGACCCCTGGGAGTTAGAGGTCAGCCTGGTCTATAAATCAAGTTCCGGGTCAGGTAGGACTGTTACCTAGAAAGAATCTGTCTGGAAAAACAAAACAAGACAAACAAAACCCCAAATGACCTCAAAGCATATTATTAACTCAGGCTGTAAGGTTCAGCCTTTTGGGGGTTGTGTTGACTAGTTTCTTTTTGTTCTATTTCTGCCAACCTGACACAAGCTGTACTGGCTGGTTTTGTGTGTCGACTTGATAGAAGCTAGAGTCATCAGAGAGGAAAAAGCCTCAGTTGAGGAATGCTGCCATGAGATCCAGCTGTAATGCATTTTCTCAATTAGAGACCAGTGGGGGAGGGCCCAGCTTATTGTGGCTGGGGCCATCCCTGGGCTGGTAGTCCTGGGTTCTTTAAAAAAGCAGACTGAGCAAGCCATGTGAAGCAACCTAGTAAGCAGTACCCCTCCATGGCCTCTGCATCAGTTCCTGCCTCCAGGATCCTGCCCTGTTTGAGTTCCTTGTCCTGGCCTATGATGATGAACTATGCTTCCAATGTGGAAGTGTAAGCTGAATAACCTGTTTCCCTCCCCCCAACTTGCTTTTCAAGGTGTTTTGTTGCAGCAATAGAAGCCCTAACTAAGACACAAGCCAAAGACATTGGAGAGGAGGGAACTTCAACTGAGAAAATACTTCCATAAGATCAGCCTAAAGGTTAACAGGGCCCAAGAGGTTACAAGATATATGTCTATCCAATTAGGACTGACCTGACACATTTTCCAGCTATCTCTTAGTTTATAGTGAGTTCAGGACAATAATTTTATCTGTCTTTCATTCCAAGATACAAAGTAAATTTAGAATGACAGCGTTTTATGCCACAAGCTTACAAGGTATAAGGAATTATAACGAAACAGTTTTGACATTAAGGTTTGTACTCAATTTAGACATTACTTGGTAGCACCGTTACATTTTGGGTTCATGGAAGTTTAAACCAACTTGCCTACACTTATGGTGCGTACCAGGATTCTTGATGCCATCTCTAGTGTGAAAGCTTATCTGAAGCCAAAAATCTGTCTCAAGCCTGTCTCCTACAGGGAGGCATCTGGGGGCTTCAAAAGTATTTATTGCAGCCATAAACTTCTAAAATTGTTTTAGAAGTTCCAAATCAATTTAACTTCTAAATTTGTTTGAATCAAATCAGGAATTCCGTAATCAGGAATTAATTCATCTGAACAGCAGTGTATCTTCATAGAGATCCCATAGGAATTTTGCTCAATGAGAGGGTAAATGCCCAGAAAGTGAGGGTTCACTCCATGCCAGATTTTTTGAGAGACACAACAGCACAGAAAGAAGGGGTGTCAGAGGCTGGAAGCAATTCTGGGGGTGCATGATAGTACAGACTTTGATTAATGCACCTACTTCACAACTGTTTACTTCCTGTGCACCGGCTCAGTTGGGTCTCCATGATGGGATGCCAAGTAGGAAGCCATCTCGTTATTCAAAATAGCAAATTCCAGTGATCAAACCTTTTTCACACCTGAGTACAACTTTTTAAAGTAAAAAAAAAACAACAAAACAAAACATTATTTTGTTATGTTTATTTTATCTCCATTTTATCCATGACATTGAAATGTAAATATTTACTATAAGGTCTCAATTATTTTCCTCATCTGATCTTTTGTTTTGTTTTGTGTTGGTGACATGGTTTCTCTGTGAAGCCCTGGGTGTCCTGGAAATTTCTCTACAGACAAGAGTTTCACCTGCCTCTACCTCCTGAGCCCTGGGATTAAAGGCACAGGCCACCTCTGCCAAGCTCGTCTGAACTTTCTATCACCATAAATGTTCAATGCCAACCATGGCAGTTGGCTGCTGCATCTCTCTGGGTCTAAGCAGAAGTGTAACTAAGGTCACCGGGGGCCAATCTTATGGATTACAAGTTACAATAAAACTGAGTTGCTGTCAAAATCCTTTCTGCCACACCAGCTCCCTACTGGGTCCCCCCCCCCCCCTCCACTTTTCAGCTCCTGGTACTCAAGCTCATTGTAGCCAGCAAACAAGCTGTTCTGGTTGGTTGTCACCTGACTGGACACTTGCCCCTTCTTTTTGTCCACCATAAATCCAAGTTACCTTGTTCTTGCTTTCCTCTAAGTTTTCTCGGTTAAAAACTCCCTTCACATTTTCTTCTCAAAGAGCCTAGAATTTAAAAAAAAAAAAAAAATCCCACTATGTAGGCAGGTGGGTGTGGTGCACACCTTTAATCCCAGCACTCGGGAGGCAGAAGCAAAAGAATCTCTGTGAGTTCTAGGCCAGCTGCTCTACAGAGTGAATTAGGACAGCCAGGACTACACAGTGAAATCCCTGTCTTGAAAAAAATAACTGAAACAGATTTTCAATTGGGTTGAACATGTGTATTCATTTAACCCCAGCAAAAGACAAGCTATTAAAAAAAAAATCAGTTTTAATGTTTAATTGAATGCATCCTTTCATGTTGTATAGTGAGCTAAATTAAGAACAAAGGATTTCTATTTTTTATTTAAATGTGAAATTGGATGGCTATTTAAACAAAACCTGCAAAAGCATAATTGTTTCATATTCTGAGTTCATGAATTCTGAGTTGCCTGGAGTGGAAACTGATTTACATGCTGTTTTCTCACTCGGTAACAATTTCACTGTGCAAGCTTCTCTTTTTGCATAAAGATTCATGTGTGAAAGGAGAAAATCTGATCGGGCATCCCATAAAATCATTTATCTAGTTCTAGTTCAAGTAATTCATACTGAGAAATTGAATAATACATCACCGATGTGTCAGTGTCTCTGGGAGATGTTTAAGATTTAATTTGTAAACCTAGTGTTTGTATTTCATTATCGATTTCAAATTAATAAGCTTCTATGGGTTTATTAACAACGTGGCAAGGATAGCAGATCTAACTTTTGCTCTAGAATGGCTGAAAAAAAAAAAACACAAAAAACACGCCCTCTTTGTTGTTTCATGCTAGTGAATTGACCCTGGGCTTTATCTCAGTGTCAGGTACCAAACTCAGAGCGAGATTATGGAACTTGAATAACCTTACATAAAGTAATCCAACCTGAGATATATACCATGTATTTAACTCTATAATTGGTACTGTCTGAATATCATTAGGACAGTAAGTAAACATAATATCACTCACTCATATTTACTATTTTAAATTACATGCAAATGGCTTTGGTAAATAACGTAAAGCTCAGTAATTTTCTTTTTGTGAAAACAAAAGCCGTGTTCTGATAAGAGTACTACCACAAAGGGCATACATTTATTATATAAAATTTCAATATCAACAATCTTCTATATTGGAAAAAAATCTCTTTACGTAAAGCATTGTTTTGGCATTTTAGGATCAGAGAAGGGTCCTACCCCTTCCCACCCGACACCCACTAACATTGTTGTGATTTTCCCCCACCTTTTTTGCCCAGCTCCCAGCAGAAGATGACTGAAGCACAGAAAAGCGCTGTTGTGTATTCGGTAGCGTATTTGCCCTTATGTCGAAGAGCGACTTGAATGAAAGACAGGGGACTTGTGTTCATTTGAATGTGACACTGGGATGCTGTTAAGGCACAATGAACAAGATCGATAATTGCTTCATATCCTACTAAACTGAACATTTTGTGCACAAATGATATTTATTATATAATTCCAAGCATTGCTTTAAAATCAGAAAATTTGCATTTTTGTTATATCAGTTTTATTGCCTCATATTCACTGAACATAGTGATGAGTTTCATAAAGACATTTTCATGAACATTTTTTTTACCATGTTTCCTTCTCTCCCTGTTTCCTTCCCCCACTATTCCTATTTATTGTTGCAGTTACACTCACTTTAATATTCACACACACACACACACACACACACACACACACACATGTTGGAGGTTGGTCTGATGCATGTTAGTAGCCCTCAAGATTTGAGTACACCTCTCTGTGTTGTGTAAACCTACCTGATTGGCTAATTAAATGGCCTATACCTGGTCAGGGCAGAATGGGATAGGCATGGCTAAGGTTCCCATGCTTGGAGAGGACAGAGAGAATCATGGGAGACACATGGACAGGAAGAGAGGAGGAAGGAGGACAGCACAATGGGTTAGCTTGGAGAAGGAGCCATGTGAGTGAAGAGGAAAGACCACAATAATGACTTGAAAAGGCCCAGATGAAGAATATAAGCAAGTACCATGGGATTATGTATGGAAGATAGACCAGATGAGGGGGATGAAGGTGGATGGATCAGATGGGGACTGGGAGATGAATAGTGAGGTTAGTGAGCTAGCATAAGTAAAATATTTTCCTGGCCCAAGGTTAATAAGGCAATTATAAATCTAACAGATGTCTGTGTCTTATTATTTGTGATAGCAGATTAAATGATACCACCATGATAATCTTAAAGCTAATAATAAGCATTATATAGCCTAACACTCTTTATTTACTCCAACACACACACTTATGTTATAGTTCAAGAATAGCCGCACAAACCTCTCAGACACTGGTCTCAGTCAGATATGGACGGTTTATTTGAATGCAGCACCCCAAGACTGATCATGATCAGGGACACAGTGGACCCAGGAGCCAAACTGTGACACTGTTCACCGTTCTCCTTTGTTTGTTTGTTTCTCCTTCCTTCCTTCCTTCCTTCCTTCCTTCCTTCCTTCCTTCCTTCCTTCCTTCCTTCTTTCTTTCTGTTTATTGTTTATACAGTATTCTGCCTGCATGCCAGAAGAGGGCACCATTACAGATGGTTATGAGCCACCTTTTAACATGGCTGATGAAGTGACTGGCTAACTGAGACAGCATTATTCTCCTGTGGATTCATTCTTGCCTTTGGTACGTGTTAGTTGTATGACCTCGGTCAAGTCACTTATCCTCTCTGAGCCCAGCATCCCTACCTGTAAAATGTGGGCTTGAAGTAACCTATCACTCAGAAATGATGTGATGATTAAAAAGACCATTCACCAGGCTGGAGAGGAGGCTCAGCAGGAAAGGGTAATGGCTGCTGTTTCAAAAAGCCCATGGCATCTCACAACTGTCCATAACCCCCACAGACATACATGCAGGCAAGGCACCCATACATTTTTTTTTTAAAGCAACCCTTGCATCAGACAAAACTAACAGTAATGTAAAAATGAGCCCAGAAGTAATAAACTGACCTGAGGCTAAAAAGGCAGAGTAAAGCAAAACCAAACAAAAACAAAACAAGCCAAAGCTAAAAGTCTTGTGTGAAAAGAACAACTGAGCGTGTTATTTGGGCATTGGAAGGTGAGGAAGGAAAGGGATAGAAGAATTTTGTTAGAGCTGTCAGATAGAATGCAGGGGACCCAAATCTGAATTTCAGATGAGCAATGAATTTCTTTAGTATATCCCAAATATTGCACCAGACTTTCTTCCACTAAATAAATTATTCAGTGTTCATCTGAAACTCTAGTTTAAGTGGGTGTCACTATTTTCATTTACCAAACCATACAACCTAGACAGACTAATTTTTGAGTCTCTTATTGCTGCAAAGGTGATACAGAATTCAGAAGAGCCTGACCTTGCTAACTGCAAAGACATCACGTCAGGCAAGGGCCTAGATGCAAAGCCTCTCGTGCAACTTTGCTTTCCTTCTGGGAGAGTATGAAGCAGAGGGTGCTGGGAAAACCTCCTGGCGCGGTTGGGTCTCTGGGAGTCAGGTTTTCCTGCGGTGAGACCCTGCTGTCTGATCCCTTGCCATACCCTGCTCGGTTGGTGGGGGCGTGGGAGCAGAAAAGGTTGAAACGGGGAAAGAACGCTTCAACATCTTTATCAGCTGGGTGGTGCTTGCTGCACTGACTCACAAAACGTTAATCATTGCTTTGACGCTGGGTGGCTCACGCTGTCCTCGCCAGGTTCGGTTTAACAGGCTGCTTGCAGGAAGGACAGATCGCTTTGGTTGTACCTCCACAGGCCTCGTGGCAGCGGCTCTTCTACTCAGTAGCCTCGGTGCAGTGTTAACCGAATTTCATACATTTCACCTGCAAGATATGCAGTAATGCCAAGGCCTTCTCTAAATGCTGATCAGAACCGTTGTTCGAGAAATCAATACTGTCGTTAGGACCAAGCTGACGGTAGTAGAGAGGATGCTCGCTCATAATGGGACTTTTTCTTCCTTCCTTCCTTCCTTCCTTCCTTCCTTCCTTCCTTCCTTCCTTCCTTCCTTCCTTTCTCCCTCCCTCCCTCCTTCCTTTCTTTTCTTTCTCTCTCTTTCTCTCCCTCCTTCCTTCCTTCTTTCTAAATGAACACATACTAATGCCTTTACAGCAATGGTTCTCAATATGTGGGTTGCAAAACCTTTGACAAGCCTCTCTCCAAAAATACCTTTACATTACAATTCATAACAGTAGCAAAATTACAGTTATGAAGTAGCAACAAAAATAATTTTATGGAAGCCAGATGGTGGTGGTTTATACTTTTAATCCCAGCACTCAGGAAGCTGAGGCAAAATCTCCGAGTTCCAGGCCAGCCTGGTCTACAGAGTGAGTTCCAGGACAGCCAGGTCTACACAGAGAAACCCTGTCTCAAAAACCAAGAACTAAACCCAAACCCAAACCAAACCAATCAAACAAAAACACAATGAAAAAGAAAAAATTAATTTTATGGCTGGGGTCCCCAAACCATGAGGAACTGCATTAAAGGGTCACAGCATTAGGGAAGTTGAAAACTGCTTTAGGGAATGCCTTTTTTCTTGATACCAGTGACCTGAAAGAACATAACTAAAAGGTTAAAGCTGTTTAGGTGTAAAGGTCAGAGATGGAAGGCAGCGACCCTTTGTTAATCATCCAGCTTTGCTGCTACTTGTCTTTGGTCATTTCACACTGCAAATCCTTCTACCTTCCAGCTCTTAAGTAGACAGCAAAGGTTAAGAGAAAAGGCACACCTTGTGGTGGTGTTATTTTTCTGATCAATTTGCCATAGCTCTTAGGTTTAGGGCATCTTCACATGCCCAGCTAGAGGACACATGAACCTATAGATGGGCCAGGTGTGAGGGAAGGGTACCCCTTAGCGAGATGAGGGCCCTCATCACGGCCGAGCAGCTGTGTTCTCCAGGGACCCCTGCACTGAAAGTATGAGGCGGAACATAACAACTCCGATGCAATCAGATGCTATCATTCATCATCGTTGAAAACTGGAAGAGCTTTGATATACTTAGAATTCACTGTTAGCCCAATGAGGTTCAAGTGAGAGGATGCTTCACTGCCAAATTTAATGCCAGTTTATGTTCTAGTCATCTGAGTAAAAGTCAATCTGCACCAAAAAAAATTCCCCTAAACACAGCTAAATTCCCTGTTATAGAGCCAAGAGACATTAAGCTGCCAAAACACATGCTTTAAAAATTGAATATGGAATGGCTGCCTTCTGTTTCTCCAGGGGAAAAACGCACTGTTAAACCTTGCTTATTTAAACCCAAACTTCCCGAAGGCTTAAGCATCTGGAATTGCTCCAAACCCAAAAGAAGGGAGGAGGGAAAGGGAAAAGGGTAGGGAGCTAGGGAGAGTGGGAGGAAGAGAAAAGGGATGAAGCAGACGCAAGCCCTAGCAACAGTGAAAGGCGATTTGGAGCTTACATCTGATTGGCTTACCAGTCAGGAATGGTGAGCTCTGATTGGCTGGTGATGATGTCTCCAACTAGCCAGCCTTTTGTAAGGAAGCAAATTTTTCTGGCAGAAAAGACCGGAGGTAGAAGAAGCAGGAAAGAAGAGGAAAGAAATCGGGGCAAATGAACGGCAGGATAATTTGTAACAGTGGTGGCTGCCGAGATGACTGGGAACAAAGACGCTTATTTATGTAGTTGCTTACAGTTTACAAAATAGGTTACATGTTATCATTGATGCTGTCTTCAGAAAGACCTTCAAGGCTTCCGGAAGTTAACATCCCCCAGGTTAGCAAGAGAAAACAGCTGAGGTCACGTAGCTCAAACCCAGGGTCGTTGGCAATACAGATCGTCTGGAAATATCAATTTGGAGTTATTGTAAGGAACGGGGAGCAAACGCTCTGCTTGCAGAAAAGAATATTTGCAGCCACACACAGTTTGGTGGGAGAAGCAGAAAGGGTGAGGGCTCCCTGCTCTTCACTGCACAGACGTTGATGACCTTGCCCAGGGAGCATCTCTGTGCACATTAGGAAGACGGACGACTGTGGTATGAATGAGGCGTTTGTCTTGAGCGCTCAGAGCAAACCCGGATACACGGGTTTGAATATGGCTCAAACACCATATTGATCCTTGCTCACAGCAAGGCTCACAGCACCCTGTAAATTGAAGTCACCTCCTTTCTCAGGCTTAGACAACAGCACTGCCATTTACCTGGCAAGTCATTTTTGTCTTAACTTCCTCCCCACTTCCAACACCCCAGTAAAACCTGCAGATGCCATTTCTAAAACACACATATGGCTTCCCATGCTATACCCCTGGTCACCGTTTTCTCCTCTGGGCCACCATGATGGTGTTTTATTTCCCTCCTCCAGTTTCTTGTATCCTCTCTTCCATCTTGTATTTTTGTCAGATCAATTCTTCGGGCCATGTCATCCGCCTTAAAATTACACTAAGGATAAAATTTGAAATGTTTTAGCAGGATCCATCCTGGTTCACTTTGAGTGCCTCTGCCCAGGGCACCCTGCTCCACACACGGAGGCCTCTTTGGTGTTCCTGGAGCAGTCTCTCTCCAGCTTAGAAGCCTTCAGTCACACTGCTCCTTGTCTTCCACTCGTCATACTGAAGGTTCTTCCTGTCCCATGTCACCCACATGTGGCTTTTCTTACAAGCCGATCAGTAAGTCCTCTGTCATTTTCTCTCACAATGCCTTTTTATTGGCTTCCTGCTGATTTCTCAATAAAAAAAAAAAAGATGTTTATGGTTTTATTTGACTACTTGATTCTTCTTTTATATGTCAAGTTCCATTAAGGCATAACCAGTATTTCTCATACCACTATAACCCTAGATCCTAGGGAAGTAGCACATAGTTGGTCCTGAATAGCTGCAGTGAGTGAATGAATGAATGAATGAATGAGAACCAGAGCTCTTCCTGTGTGCCAGGTCACCTCTGCACCAACAGCTATGGACAGGGCTCCTGTAGGACATTCTGTTATCTCATCATTCTTTTTTGGAAATTGTGATTTCTAATAAACTGTCATCACTTAGGAATTTTTGTAGATTTCCTAACATGATGTCTGAAAAAGGAAGGAAAATTTTGTTTAGAATGAGGCTTGAGGGATGATAGCGATGTATGGCTATTACCCATTAGTTATATAAGTTATTACATTTTTCTGATTTGCTGAAATTGTGTCTCTGAAAGATAAACATATTCTTAGCAAAATGAATTACTGAATTGTAGCAAAATGAATTACTGTATTGAGATTTTAAAGTCATAACTGAATCAATGTCTTGGTCAAAGTGTTGTTGCTTTAATTATGTCTATTTATTTTGATATTCCATTTTATTTTTTTTGGAAATTTTTTTAGCTGGCCTATTACAGTTTCTTTTGAAAGTGAAAATTGTCGTGGTGCCCTCTGGTGGAACAAAAAAAAAATTCCTCTTTCCTTCCTTTTCTTCTATTCTTTTTACCTAGAAAGAACACATGATTGTGACTGATATATGAAAGGATCAACTTTAATATAAATTATAAAATTTCCAGGAAGATTGTTCTTGTTGTTGGGGGACTACAAGATACAGTTGCTTCAGAACATCTGCTTATGGCTGGATGCGGTGGTACACGCCTGTAATCCCAGCACTCGGGAGGCAGAGGCAGGCGGGTCTCTGCGAGTTTGAGACCAGCCTGGTCTACAAAGTGAGTCTAGAACAGCCAAAGCTACACAGAGAAACCCTGTCTCATATATATGTATGTATATATATGGTTTGAAAGTCATTAGAAAGACAAAACAAACAAACAAAAAACTCAACAAACAAAAAGCTCTCAAAAGTTCAGTACTGCTCCTAGGGCATGTTTTAAAAAGTCTCAAAAGGGCCAGGTGTGAGAAGTTTAGCCCAGGCTATCTGAAGGACTACTGAATGCAGACTAATATTCAGGGGGTAGGGATGTGGAATACCTTACCAACCAATCACACAAACAAACAAACAAACAAACAAACCTGTTCTCAGTGCCTTGTAGCTAGGACCAAACTCAGTTTTACTTTAAGACAAAACAGAAGAAACAAAAACCTAATTATTTCCCCATCATTTTCAGCATCCAGTGTTGCACACTGTTATCTCTGGCCATTTGCATTTGTAATGTCCCTTTTCAAAGTGAGTTCACAAACAGGTGTGTCTGACTTTCCTCTGCAATCAGATAATTACATCGATCGTTTTGAAGATGTGTGTTTGAGTAGGTCACATTATCAATCAATTTCATGTAGAGTAGAGTAGAGTATGATGTTAAAACGCTTGCTATAGAGGAAGACCGGGATGGACGGAAACGGCAGAGACGGATGCTTAAACGGTCTCTTCACGAAGCAATGCAGCTACTGCAAGAATGGCCATAAGGAAGTTTTCAGAGCTCCTAAGGGAAACCGAAGGCTTGCGGCAAACAGGAGGGCGTTGCTCGAGGAATTCGGATGAACGGCCCTTAAAAACAGCGAGGGGTGTTAACCCCGAGAACTACCTTCCCGCAGTCACAACCGCCCAGCAGCCACGGGAAAGCAGGACAGGGTGAGGGCTCCCTCTAGGCTTCCGTTTTAAGAAAGACACGGGGATTTACACACCCCTGTTGAGCAGACTCTGAACTAGCTCACACAGATTAGCCGGACTAATCCTGGCCTCTGTTCCCACAAGCTGGCCATTGGTTCCTTCCTACCTATTCTCCCTACCTCTGCGACCTGCGAGCCAATCTTCCCCCGAAGTCTCACCTTCCCTTTCCTGCTTAGATACGGGCCAGTCAGCTCTTTATTAAGACAATCAACAGGCGGGGAAGGTATATGTTTACAAACTTTGACTGTTATTTAATGTTATGGCTCCGTGAAAGCAAAAAGTAAAAGCCAAAACTGATTTTCTTTCCTGCTCCTCTTCCTTTCTGAGACAGGGTTTCTCTGGGTAGCCTTGGCTGTCCCGGACTCACTTTGTAGACCAGGCTGGCCTTGAACTCACAGAGATCCGCCTGCCTCTTCCTCCAGAGTACTGTAATTACAGGCATGCGCCACCGCTCCCGGCTCAGAAACTTTTTAAATTTGATGAACATCATTAGTTTGTGAATCCAACAAGCTCAACACAGTAAATAAGATAAAATCCTCAGAGATTCATGCTTAGATGCATCCTAATCTAACTATACAAGCTAAAGACCAAGAGAATCTTGGAAGATCAAAAGACGTGGCTCATGTTTAAAGCTTCTCAGCTGATGTCTTGTCTGAATCGATGGTGAGAGAATACAGCGGCCTGTGATGTTTAAAAGAAATAATGCTGAAGGAAAAAGAAAACAACTACCCACAAAGAAACTATGGGATGGTGCTGTAATCCCAGCACTCTGGGAGGCAGAGGCAGGTGGATCTCTGTGAGTAAGGTAAGAGGCTATAGAAAAGCCCCGAAGAGGACACAGGACTCAGCAGCTGAAGTTATTTGCTGCAGATATAAACATGGTTTTGTTTTGATCCCACATGTGGGATGTGGGACTGATTCAGATGGTCCACAGCATCAGACTCTTTGCCTCATGCGGGCTCTGAGAGGAGCTCTTTGCCAGCTGCAGATGGTTTAAATCTGAGGACGTTGGAAAGAGAATAAATGCCAGATCCAGAGTGTGGAGGCTCCGAGAAAGCACAGGGCTGCTGCTTCCCCCTTGCTGCTCCTGCTGATGCAGTGAGACAAGAAGCTGGAGATCTCCTGAAACGGGGATTGGACTGGCTCCAAGGAACCTGATGACCCTAACCAGCAGGAAGCAGCTAAGAAAGAGCACTGTGACCTCCTCTCTTACTAACCCTTCCTCTCTCTTACCTGGTGTTGGGATGTTGGAAGGGATTGGCAGTGGGGAGCTAAAGATATAAAAAGAATGTAAATAAAATAGTCTTTTAAAAGTACGCCAACAGTTGTTCGTGTATTCACCTTAATTGAGTGACCTCTAAAGGGAAAAGCTTTAACCAAGCGATTACTGACAAGATACTGACGAAGCCCTGGCGAGTGGACGAAGGCGAATGCAGGGTTGCTTGCTCCTGGTTAAACCTCCCAGGCAACAGAGAGAACTGTCAAAGCCGCGTGATTCCTCAGGGGTTCATGGAGCCCAGCGACTCTTGTTAATAGTTAACAGCAGCTTCAAACTGGACAGAGCAGAAGACAGCCTGAAAGGAAGCAGCTCCCCCGCCCCATCTCCCGAGGAAAGCTGAGTGTGACACACGTCACAGTTCCCCAGCAGTTCACAGGAGCCCTGAACCAGAGAACTTACTCAGTCACATAGGACGAGGCACCACGGAGGCCGCATAACCAGCTGGTTAAACTTCTGGCTTCAAGAGGGAAAAAGGGAAAATTTATAAAGTGGAAGACCCCAGACTCGACTGCTTATGTTGAAATTACATATATGCCACAAGATATTGGCTTTATCGCCAGTAAATATAGTAATTATTATAAACGCACATGCAAAAACATACATGTACACATATAAATACGGAAACACAGGAACCCACACATGCACATAACATAAATATACACATTTTAGTGCGCACATGCATACACATAAAAGTACATGTGTGCGCAAAATACACATGGATGCATATGATCATACACAAGCATACACATATACACACATGAACACATGTACACACATAAGTACTCGTATGTACACACATGTTACCTACACGTAACTGTATACGTGTACATACACACAAAACATACACGGGCACATAGAAACATACCGTGTACTATTGCGGGCTTTCAGGGCTATTGATTGAGGGTTCATTAATAAGGCACAGAGACGTCTGTGGAGTTTACTGCTGCCGGCCTTTTGCTGGGGCAGCCCCTCAGCTGACCTCTGGCTTAAGCCAACGTCTCCGCCACCGTGTTCTCTCCCCACACGGTTCTCACTGCCTGCGTCCCAGCTCGTCCTTCTCCCTTCTGCCTCCCTCCAGCGCCTTCTGTTTCTCTCTCTCTGCCTAGACCTTCTGCTGGTCTTTCCGCCCCAGCTCCAGGCTGCCAGCCCTTCATTAGTTAAAAAACCCACAGTCCTACCCCACCAGTTGGCACTGGGGGCTTTGTGACCTTCTCCGTGGCGGCTGGCCTTCTTTCTTGAGCCAGGTGAAGGAGTGACAAACATTTATATGTCCAGATAGCCTGGTGCTGGCTCAGGTCACGACTGAAAACCCAGGGATACACCTTTTTCATTGCTGGCAAATACAGTATTTGTCGGTCACCTCAACAATGTGCAAACCTAAATGTCTTCACAAACGCACATAGATATATGATAGCCATGAATATGCGCATGACACATTTACATGTACATATACATGCAAATGTACACACAGGTAAACACACATATACATACATACGCACACAAATCTATGCTTGTACAAAACCATACACATACATGAATACACACACGTACACACGAATAAATATACACGAGCACATACGAAGACTATATGCATGAATGTACATATGCACACATATAAATTCACACATGTACTCACGGGGGTGCCAGAACCGCTGTCGCCTCCCCCAGACCACGCTGCTGATGCCCCCACATCCCGCGCTAGCGCCCCCAAAAGGTTCAGATTCCAAGCCTGCAACCTTAGGGAGCAGCTGATGGTACATCTTCTAAGGAAGAGCAGGGCCCAGAACAAGATCACGGTTGTTGGGGTTGGTGCTGTTGGCACGGCTGGTGCCATCAGTATCTTAATGAAGGACTTGGCCGATGAGCTTGCCCTTGTTGACGTCATGGAAGACAAACTGAAGAGAGAGAGGATGGATCTCTGTCATGGAAGCCTTTTCCCTAGAACACCAAAAATTGTCTCCGGCAAAGACTTCAACAAACTCCAAGCTGGCCGTTATCATAGTGGAAGCCCATCAACAAGGGCCGAGAGCCGACTCGGTTTGGTCCAGCGGACAGCGCACATCTTCAAGTTCATCGTTTCCAGGGTTGTGACGTATAGTCCAAACTGCAGGCTGCTGTTTTAAACCCAGTAGATCTCTTAACCCGCATGGCCTGGAAAATAAGCGGTTTTCCTAGGAACCGAGTTACGGTTGCAATCTGGTTTCCACTCGGTTCTGTTACCTGGTGGGGGAAAGGCTGGGAGTTCACCCACTAAGCTGTTATGGGTGGGTCCTGGGGGGGGCGTGGAGACTCCAGTGTGCCTGTGTGGAGTGGTGTGATGTTGCCGGCCTCTCCCTGAAGAATCTGAACCCAGAACTGGGCACACGCAGACAAGGAGCGGTGGAAGGAGGTTCTCAATCAGGCAGTGCCTATGAGGTGAGCAAACTGAAAGGTTATATGTCTTGGGCCTCTGGCCTCTCTGTGGCAGATTTGGCTGAGGACATAATGAAGACTCTTAGGTGCACCCCATTTCCACCGTGATTAAGGGTCTCTGTGGGATCAAGGATGATGTCTTCCTCAGTGTTCCCCGTGTCTTGGGACAAAATGGAATCTCGGATGCCGTGAAGGTGACTGGCTTCCGAAGAGGAGGCCCGCTGGAAGAAGAGTGCAGACACGGCTCTGGGGGACCCAGACAGAGCTGCAGTTCTAGAGTCTCCCCATGTCCCGGCTCTCCTGTCCAGGCTGCAGCAGGGTTTCTATGGAGACAAACCCTGGCTCCTCCCTCTGAGCTGTTTTCAGGTGGCCTGGGAAAGCCTCAGTTCCTACAGCTCTCCCCTGTTGCTAGGTGGTACTGTGGAGTGGCAATCTGGTTAGAGCGACAGTCCGCCGTCTCTGAGACCCCGAGACACACTGCCAACTGTGTGCAGGCTCCCATGATCCTGGGAGCCTGCTGTGTCACTGTGCTGTGCACCCTCAGCAGACATGCCCAGGCCAGCGAGTTCCCAATTAGCCGTAACCTGGCTCCTGTGTAAGCCCCTTACGAGTATCTTGTGCATTGTAACTGTTCTAAAGGATACTGTCCCGTGTGTTATATGTGTCTGTAGTGTGCGATATTATCTAAAATAAGATCTGCCTATGGATGATGCAACCAGCTACCCAAGGGTCATGCCATGAAAACACCAAATAAACCTTCAACAGTGAGAAAAAATACACACAAAGATACACATTTGCATGCATGTACATAACACAAGTATACAAATGCACACATTAATAAATATACAAATGCACACACAAATAATATACATGGATACAAATTTTAAACATGCACATGCACACATGCAAATAGACATATACACATACATATACACATAGACACATAAATGTGCACACACATAAATATACACACGTGCACGCATGTACTTATCTTAAATATTCATATGTACATACATGAATATACACACATAAACATATAAATATGCATATGTACACTGTCTTAGTTACTGTTCTATTGCTGTGAAGGGACACCATGACCAAGGCAATTCTAATAAGAGAAAAACATTTAGCTGGGACCTGTTTACAGTTTCGGGGGCTTAATCCATCATCATATGAGCAGGGAGCACGGTGGCACACTCGGTGCTGGAGCAGCAGCTGAGAGCTACGTCCTGATCCACAGGCCTAGAGAAATGAGAAAGAGAGAGAGAGATGGAGAGAGAGAGAGATGGAGAAAGGGAAGGGGAAGGGGAGAGGGAGAAAGGGAGGGAGAGGAAGAGAGAAAGGGATATACACAGAGAGAGGGAGAGGAAGGGAGAGAGAGATGGAGAGAGGAAAGGAGAGGGGGAGAGGAAGAAAGGGAGGGAGAAAGAGAGAGGGAGGAGAGAGAGGGAGAAGGAGAGAGAAGGAAAGAGAGAGAGAGAGAGAGAGAGAGAGAGAGAATGAGGCCAACTCGGCCTGGCATGAGCTTTCGAAACCTCAAAGCCCACCCCTAGTGACACACTTCCTCCATCAAGGCCAGACCTCCTAATCCTTCTAATCCTTTCAAAGAGTTCTACTTCCTGGTGACAAAGCATTCAAATATATGAACCTATGGGAGCCATTCTTATTTAAACCACCACACACACACACACACACACACACACACACACACACAAACACACACACACGTGCACACACATAAACACATGTACATACATAAACACACATGTACACACATAAAGACACACATGTGCATACATGTACACATCAGATATTCCACACACACGTGTACACACATGAATATACTCCATATGAACTCACACACTTAAATATACAATAATATACTCACACACACACATACACTTGTACAGAAATACACACATAAATACACACATGTACACGCAAACTACACACACACACTCATAACCACACATGTGTGCACACATGTAAACATGTATGTTTATATCTGTGTATATGTGTATTTGCATATGTTCATATTTGTGTACATGTGTTTATCTATGTTTATGTGTGTACCTAGGTATGTTTATGTGTGTGTATGTGAATGGTTATGTGTGTGTCCATGGTGTATATTTTTCTGTCTGTGCATGTGTGTATTTATGTGTGTGTACATATGTATGTTTATGTTTGTGTTTGCACACGGGAACATTTGTGTGTTCTTTCCCCCTTCCCTTCCCACATGTTTTGGTGTACTTGCTCATGTTTTCAAAGTTTTTTCCTTGAGATGACAGGCGAGAGCAAAGTGACAAGACAGAGCATGGGCGGTCTGTGCTCAGCGCTTTTGGCTGCTTAGTCACTGTCCACGTATGACTGTTCTCAGCTGTTTCTTTCAGAGGACCCCTGGGGTCGGGGAAACGTGACAGGACTTGTCCTGCGGCCCTGTTTATTGCCGGGGACTCAGCGGTCAAACGACAACTCGACAGCTCGCAGGGACAGTGACAAACATCCTCACGCACCACGCCTGCAACCTGAGGGTGAACTCCATGCCCAGCCCAGCCCGGAATCAGATAGAGACCCCCAGCAGCATGGGAGCATGATACGGGGTTCTGTGGCATGACTGAGGGAAAGCCATCCTGTCCCAGCCCTATCGTGGTGACTGCCTGGCCACTTCTCAGCCGTCCACCCGAAATAGCCACACTTGGCTTGGCATGTCCTCAGTCATGGGGTAAACATGATATGTCGTGTCTGGAAGATGTGGCTGAGCCTTACAAAGGAAGCGGGTGTTGTTAGGCCATCCCAAACCCACCCACCCCTAGCGCTGATGTAATTGTGGTTTTTTTGTCTTTAAAAATGCTATCACCCTGAGCTTGGGCACCAAGAGTCTTCTTACCAGAGGGACCAGCCGGCTCTTGGTCTCGACATTAAAAAAAAGACTCAGAACTTTTAATTGGTTTAATTATCGTGATTGCCAGTGACTATCTGGTATGGATCATTTCATTTGGAGGCTGCGTGGGGCTCAGCCTCGCTCCCAGCCTTTCTGGTCAGTTCTCAGGGTTGGG
The DNA here is from genome assembly GCF_907164565.1 of Psammomys obesus. Taxonomy (NCBI): domain Eukaryota; kingdom Metazoa; phylum Chordata; class Mammalia; order Rodentia; family Muridae; genus Psammomys; species Psammomys obesus. The sequence goes on along the minus strand of NW_026596079.1, from coordinate 364,355 downwards.
ATGTTTGGGGTGTGTGTCCCGGACAAACGTTCCAAAACCCCTCTCCTCTCGCAAGGTCTGCAGAGGTCTGGGGTGACTGCTGTGTTTCCAGCACCAGAACAGAGCGCTGACACTCCTCAGAGGTCAGCATCGGAGGTCAGCACTGTAGGACGAATCCAGTCCTGGTTCTGGCTCAGAGAAGGACTAGCCCATAAGGAGGATAGCCCCCAAAAGACGTCTTCTCCTGGCTAGGGGGACAGGCCCAAGAGACTCTGCCTGAGCTTAGAAAGTTTCTTTTTTGCGGGAGTCCATTCCCTGGTTGGAAGAAAAGTTCTCAGTCTTCCCGTGCTAAGTTGGGACTTCAATAGCGGTTCTGCCTCTCAGGAAAGATGCGGTTTCGGTCTTGCTCGAACGAATGGCGGGCCGACGGTGTGGATGATTTTATGTAGGGCAGGCGAGCTCGGCCCAGGAAGTTCGTTGTTGAACTGATTTCTTGACTTTGTTGCTTGTGTTGCTGTTTTGTCCTGTCCCCGGCACCAAGGGAGAGCTTGACTCCGAGGGCCTGAAAGTCTGCTGGTCTTCCCGGATTCTGCCAGTAGGTGGCACCCTCTCCACGCTGTTAAGTCTTCTGGCCTGTCTAGGGTGGGAAATAGCCAGGTCCTGGAGCTACAGCCCCGGCTTCTCCCGCACCGCCTCTTGGGACTGGGAATCCGCAGTGGAAGGTCGTTCTAAGGTCATGGCTGAGCCCCCAGCCCGGACCTGCTTCACCCGGCAGGGGTCCTCGGGACCTAAACAGGCTGCACTCAGCATGGGCCCCGGTCCAGCCCCACCCCGGGTGTGCGGAACTCCTGCCCCTGCCCAGCCGGGAGGATGCAGGACTTGCGGAAGGGCTGGCGAGAAGGGACAGACGCCGCCGAGTTGCTCTCAGCTCTGAGCAGACAGCGGGGCTCGCTGATGCTCTCCGCGGGGCTCATTGTCACCAGCCGCCCGCCCGCCGCCTGTCCTGCTGCCTTCAGAGGCCAAGGACCCTCTCCTGGGCCGCCTTCCCTCTGTCTATCTCAACCACCCCTTCCCTCAGTCCCCTCCATCCAGTCCCACTGCATCCTAACCCCATCCCTCCTTCACCCACTTCCCTTTCTGGATCTACATTCAGTTTCCTCCCCATCTGTGGCTATTACTATGCCCCCTGATGGAGGCATCCCAGTTTTCCCAACCTCCTTTCTTCCCCAACTTCCCTTGCTACTTTTGGCTTCCCTCTTGATCTCCCCCATACACCGTTCCCCCTCCCCCACCCCCCATCGACATGCCCCAGACTCAGGTCCCAATCTCCATTTTTATGTCACAGGAGGCACAGCTCCCTCATGGGACAGGGAGCAAAGAATTGGAAGGGCCTAAGGGGGTCGCCCTTTTCTGATCTGCTGCAGATCTGTATAGCTAGAAGACTCAGACGTACTCACCCCCTCGTAAATAAATCCCATGCCCTAACTGCCCTCCTGCAATCTGTCCTCCACACCCATCGCCCGAACTGGGAGGCAAATCAGTGGACTGAAACCATTCATCCTGTTATTGCCCAGTCTCCTCCCACCAGACCTATAGTCCTGGATCTTAAGGATCCTTTCTTCTGCATTCCCCCGGTGCCAGGGAGTCAGCCCATATTTGCCTCTGAATGGACTGATCCAATGTCCAATGAGGATAGCCAGCTAACCTGGACATAACTGCCCCAGGGGCTCGAAAATTTCCCTATACTCTTTGGGGGAGGCATTACAGAAGAAGTAGCCAGATCCCGGGTGTCACACACCGCTCCGGTAGTTGACCTATTGGCAGCAGCTGCCTGGTACCACTACCGGTTTGAAAGACACAAAACACTTGCTCCAGCTGCTTCGGACATAGGGATGTTGTGTCTCTGAGAAAAAGGCTCAGCTCTGCCAAACTCTGTCTCCTGTCTGGGATACGAGCTTACTCAAAGTAATAAACAAACAAACAAATAAATAAAGCCTTTCAGCTCTATCGGAAAGGAACCCATCCTACAGGTCTCCCCTTCCCCAAACCAAGAAGCAGGTAGAATTCCTGGGGTTGGGGGTAGGGGACGGGGGGGTGGGGTGGGACATTGCAGGTTCTGTATTTCTGGGTTGCTAAAATAGCCCGGCTCCTTTATTTTGCCTTTTATTTCACTGCGGGAGAACAGTCTTTAAAGTGAACTGAAACAGAGTAAAAGGCTTTCTGGGAACCGAATGCAGCCCCAGCTTTGACCCAGATATTATTAAACCATTCTGCCTCTTCATCCACAAGACTCTGGCATTGCAAAGGGTGTTTTGACTCGGACCCTGGGACCCTGGCAGAGGTCTGTAGCATGTCTGTCCAAGCGTTGGGACCCAGTGGTCTCTTTGTTTAGCCATCCTGTCTGCATGCCATAGGTAGGGAAGCTGAAAAGCTCACCCTGGGCCAGGACCTGGGTTTTAACAGATCCTCACACTGTGAAAACCCTCCTTTAAGGAGTAAATGGCCAATACCACTCAATACTGTAGTCTGTTCAGAACGAAGAGAAAATATTTTCTGTCCTTTAAGTCTGGCTCCCCAAGGAGGTGACTATTTCCCATTTCAGCGCCAACATCCTGAGGTCCAAGAAAATCAGAGAGCGGACCAGGCCACCTCACAAGCAACAGAGAGGCAGAGACCGGAGGAGGGGAGGGGAACGAGGTGGTTGTGGAGCCCCTTTCTGTCTTATCCATTGATCCACAGCTCCCTCCCCAATCCACCTACTCCCAAGAAGAAGAGGAAGACACCTGCTCTCAGGATGCAAAACAGGATCTAACTGGATGGTGGCTCTTTTAGTCTTTAGGCAGCCTGCTTCTGGGTTGCCTAGCAACTTGTTTTGTCATCCTGTGTAGACCACCCGGCAGGCATGGTTAAGTTGCTCCCTAAAAGGACCAACCCCCACTTTGTTTCTCTCTCTTGCCTTCTTGTTCTTGCGCTCTCTTCCTCTCTCTCTGTTGGGGCACTCCCTCCCCGCACCATGTCTTTCTCTCCATCTCTCTCTCTCTTCTACCCTGTTCAGAAACAGTCTCTGTGACCCCCTCCCCCTTTCCTTAATAAAACCTCCCACGAGGAACCAGTCGAGTGACGTGATTTATAACTCTGCTGCACAAACCTAGTATTGGTGCTTTGGCCAAATAGGTGCTTTCAGCTGGCACACCACCTGGTGGTTGATTTTGGTGCCAGCGCCACCATCAGAGCTGCTGGAGACCTATTTCAGCTCAAATATGCCCGCAACCCCCTTTCCGACAACCAGATTGCTACCTCCTACAGGCAACACCAGCTGGATTGGTGAGTTCCCCTCACTGGTCAGCATAAACATCTCTCTTGGTAGGGGAAGATTGACCGTTGAGCGTTTGGCAACTTCCTGGCACCTCTTGAGATGGAGGAACCCCCAACCACGGCCTTCACTGGCCACATATGACCCTTTTTGCTGACCTCCATTTAGGGCTTCTCTTTCCCTTGGGTGAGATTTTTCCCTCTACCAGCACGGTTTCCCCTCACACCCCACACTCACCTACGAAAATCCTAGTGCTGGATAAACCATGTCTACCATGGGCAGCTGTGCCCTTGGTCTCTGGCCAACGCTGATGAGCTGTTGGATCAGGTAGTACCATACTAATCTACTGAGCCAAACCTTGCCTTTGGGATGCCTCTGTGAGGTCACTGACTCCTACCCTCCCAATGGGAACTGCTCATTCTTCCATTCCTCCAGCACCCCCACTGGGATGTCTTCTGGAGATTTTAAAAACCCTGCACATGGAGCCTGAGTTAAAGGCCTCTAAGTTCATACGCCACTGAAATAAAACTTGGCCTACATATTCTTTAGATAAGGAATGGTTCAAACTGGCCGATTAATGGCACATTAAATCCCGATATTTTACGGGATCTTTTTAATTACTGTCAGCGACCTGGTAAATGGAAGGAGGCATCTTATGTATAAGCTTTCTCTCTCCTCTGCTCTAAACCTTCTCTCTGTTCTTCCTGTCCTCCCATCCAACTTCTTCCAGCTATAAGTCTCAACTACAAGAGTTCTCTACCTTTGACCCCGGTTCTGGCATGCCAATTCAGCTGCACATGGCTAACTTCCATGTTGATTTTGGGATAAGGAAGGTGGAGCTACGGCTTCAATGCCATCTCCACTAAGGGCAAGCACAACCATCTTAACTTAGGGCAATCAAGGGCAGTCACATGATTGGCAGCCATCTTGGTTATTAAAAACAAAAAACAAAAACAAACAATGCTGTTGTTTCCCCTGCTGCCAGCTGCTTTTACTACTTTGTTTCTTTCCCACTGCTTTCAGAGCTGCAGAACTTCAGTCTCTTATAGGCCCTAAAAGGCGCCCCCCCGTGCCCCTTCCTACCTCCATTCTAAAGCCACCTATCAGCCCCTATCCTTTCCCGAGGATGAGATTCCCTCTACGAGAACTCGGCCTGACTGCTGATAAAGCCCTGGTACCAGGCACCGAGGTTCTCAGGCTTAGCCGGGCTAAGCCCATGACCTGCTGTGCTATTTGGTTGACAAACCACTAGCCACATAGGTCCGTTCCCATTTTCCCTTTCTCATTCACAGGAATGGCTTCCTCATAGCCTCTCCTCTTTGGGAAACCTCTGGCTTCTGCACCTATATTTGCGCTATTCAAATGTCTAATATCCAGTAATTCTAACAGTGATCCATGAAGTAAAAGGCAATTCCCTATATCTCTTTTCTCAAAGTCTTCTCTGTTTCCCTCTGCCTGCTATCTCATTAAATAAAAATACTCTCTGGTTTCTTTTTATACTTAGAAAAAAAAATCTTAAGATTAAACTGTAAACCTTAAGGTGACCACATGGTATGAAGAATTTTAATCATAATTCTCTGTTTATTTTTATCTCCTTTTAGACTAAAACAGCAACAAGTCTCACTTTAAATTGGCATGGATTTTTATGAAAATTCAAAGTTATATTTTTACAACATGCAATATATATGATTCAACCCTGGTTCAACATAATTTTTATATATTGCTAAAATTTCAAGGTTATACAGGTCTATTCAAATTAAGCTAATTGAAAATGTACTTCTAACTGCCTATCTCTTTATCAATTCCTGAATTAATAAATGCTGTTTCTCCCACCACTTGAGCTGCCTATGATCCAGATTCACCACTAAGCTTTCTGGCTAATAGGTTTGATATAATAAATTCTAATGTAATTTAAAAAAAAAGTTTTTGCCTAAATACTAGCAGGATCTTCCCAGACTCAAGAATTATTCCCCCTGCGGCCCTTTTGGTGTATCAGCTGCACCAGAACACCCATTTGGGTGCCCCTAGACTGACTGGTTATCATTTTCCAGGCACCAGAACCTGCATCTCCAAGACATGACCCCCAGGGCTGCCTCTCGGTGTCTCTGCTGCACACAGGTCAACCGAGGCAAGGAGAGCGCAGCGATACCCGTGTGAGGGGACTAGCCCCCGTGAGAAATGGGAATTCTACTTCAGAGAGAAAAAGCCTCTTTGTTATGGGTACAAAGATCTGTTAACATTTGTGGGCCCCTTCTCAGAATGAATGAGACCCTTTCTAGGTGGAGGGAAACTGTGCTGAGAGTGACCAAGATGATTTTTGTTTTGTTTTGTTTGTCTTTGTTTTCTGAGACAGGGTTTCTCTGTGTTGCCCTGGCTATCCTGGAACTTACTCTGTAGACCAGGCTGTCCTTAAACTCAGAGATCCACCTGCCTCTGCCTCCCTAGTTCTGGGATTAGAGGCATGCACCACCACTGCCCAGACACTGACCAAGACACTGGTTTCTTTTACATGAAATCATTCCTAGGTCCCAGCTTCCCCTGTTAATTGAATCAGATAATGGACCTGCTTTCGAGTCATTCATAATTCCAATAGTCAGTAAGGCTTATTCAAATGCAACCTGAAAGCTTCCCTGTGCCCACCGACCTCAGAGCTCTGGACAGATTGAACATATGACTTGGAGTATTTTTTTTTAAAGATTTATTTATTTATTATGTATGCAGTGTTCTCTCTGCATGCTGTAAGAGGGTACTGGATCTCATTATAGATGATTGGGAGCCACCACATGGTTGCTGGGAATTGAACTCAGGATCTCTGGAAGGACAGCCAGGGCTCTTAACCTCTGAACCATCTCTCCAGTCTATAGCTTATAGTCTATAGACTATTAAGTCCACACTCTCTAAATTAATTTTGGAAACCAGTAAAAATTTGTGGAACTCTGCTGGATAAGGTTGATGTCCAACATTTTCTGGATGGCTTCTGTGCTCTGTCTATGATGGTGGACTCTTTTCTGGGAGGGAGGGTTGTCTCTTTCTCTCCACCCTGCCAGATCTGGTAATCCCAGATCTTGTAAGGAACATCAGTTAGCCCCTCAGGGAAGATAACAGGCAGACCTTTTCCTGATAAGGATAAGACCTTTACTAGGCACCCGGGATCCTGGAACTAGCCCACCCTACCTACGCTAAGGAGATCTTAGTTTTCAGTAATGACCTTCAGTTGCACTTGGAGATTCCCCCCCCACCCATAGGATAATTAAGTATTGCGTTCTTCTTGTGACAGGACCACGCCACTGCACGTAAATGAGGTACTGTACCACTACATGTTAAGCGAGTATCCCTAGCACCCCTGACCCCAGCGAATCAATCACATTCACCCTCAAAACATCTCCCACTGCCTAGGGTTCATAATTTTGTGATTTCACATGAAATAAAGGTGCTGGGTGTGCGCTGGGTGTTGCCTGCTGCATGGTGTTTGTTCTCAGCTTTCCACCATGGCCGCCCGAGATTCATCATTTATTCCGAGGGAGGGAGGGCTCCCTTCCTCCCTGGATATTCAATGCTGGACTCCCGGGGCCTGGCTGCCAGCTAGGCTGGCTGAATCCTGCCTAACCCCGGAGAGCTTCTGGACTGCCTGACTGCTGGACTGCTGGTCCACAGGCCACAGCCTCCTGCTGCCGGCTGCAGTGAGCTTCCGTTGTTCACTGGCCTGCGTCGATGCCTGAAAGGCCATTGACTTGCATCTCACCAGACCTGCCTTCTGGCAGGTTTCGGACCTCTGCTGTGCTTAGCACACCTTAACCAAGGAGCTGCAGTACTTTGATAGCACCACAGGCTTTGGACTGCCCAAGCTTCCATTGCCACCAGCACTCGTATTCTAAAAGAGCTAAATTGTAACACTCGTGAAAAGTTCTTTCCACACCTCGGCCTAGCTCACAGGCCTCACCCTGAAGTGCTATAGTTGTTCCTAAGAGAAACAGAACTCCCGTCCTGGGGTCACTCCATTCTCTGTCAGGAAGCTGTATTCCAGGCTCCTGCCGAGAGCGAAGAACAAAAACTGGTCCAACCTTTCACTCCTGGCCCCTTCTTGGCATAAGAGTGCCACTTACAAGGCAAAATTCACCCCCTATGAGACTATGTTTGGAAGTCTACCTACCTACATAAATATTGTTGCCTCATTTAAGAAAGATTACTCAAATTGGGCTTGGTGGTGCACACCTTTAATCCCAGCACTCAGGGAGGCAGAGGCAGGTGGATCACTGAGTTTCAGGCTGTCCTGGTCTATAAAGTAAGTCCAGGACAGCCAAGGCTACACAGAGTAACAAAACCCCCCAAAATAAAAAACAACAACAACAAAAGATTACTCATTAGTCTCTTTTAAAGTATCTCCAGTTTCTAGCAGGTCCAGACTACAGTCCATTCTAGGGTTCAAGACCCCCAGCCAGTTCCCTCTTCAGTGCCTCATCATTCATTCCAACCAGGGGACAAGTGGACATCGAAAAGTTTCAGAAAGGAGGACTGACACTCACTGGCCTGGAGAGGACCTCATTCATACTGTCATCCTGACCATGCCAACTGCGGTCAAGGCTGAGCCCCACCTGGATGAAAAGTACAACTTACGGGACCAGCATCAGGGAGGCAGATCACTTTTATTTGGGGTGAAAGAGAGTTCTATAGAACTTTGGAGGGGGGGCAGGGATATCCAGGCTGGGTAAAGGTCATTGGCTGGGGAGCTAAGGGACTGAGGTGACTCCTTTACATGGAGAGGCATTCTAGGAACCCCAGGTACTTGCTGGGTGGGTTCTCACAGGGAGAAAGGGAGTTGGGCGTGTGATTTCCCTAAGTTCTTTGTGGGTAGGAGGTGTGGTTATCCTCGGGTAGAGGGTATGAGGGCCCAGGCTCCCCCAGCAGAGAAGAGGAAGCCCCGACAACAGAAGGACGATGATTCCACCCGGACTGTGGTAATGCTAACCACTGGGGAAGACTGCTCCAATGGTTTGCTTGCCACCAGGGCCCAGCCAAATCTGTGGACAAGCGGGACACTGGAGAGTTGATTGTCCCACTTGTGTAGACAAAGTAAGGTTGGTCCCTGCCGTGTTCCTCCTCCACAGAGAAGCCTCTCATCTTCTGGGCCTGATGCTACTCTGGTACCTCTGCCCCAGTGCCATGGAACACACAGGGACCTGGGATAGCTGTCTAGGAAAATGACTAAGGACTGGTGTCTGTCATTTTAATTGATACATAGGCCATTTGGATTATACTTCCTGCTATAATCTATCCTTCTCAGATATAATCTATCTTTCCCTTTCCCTGATGGCTAGGCTAACTGTAACTTAGTCAGCTTGGCAGCAGGAGGCAATCAGCTCCTTCCCCCCTTCCCCCCGAGGCTGAAGCCACGTTGTCAGTTTATCTAGAGTTACTACGTCTCCTGTTAAGAAAAGGCAGACAGATTTGCCTTGCTAACAGCCTTCATATCAGAGGATAGACAGGTTTCAGGTATAAGTTTCCACCAAAGGAACATGACTTATACTACTGTTCTTGGTAATAACTACTCATCCCTCTGATAAATTATTAGATGGAAAGGAAAAGTGTTAAAGTCTATGTAAGTTATAAAGGTATTAAAAATAATTCAAGGTATATGAATAACAGAACATGTTTTATATTTCATTTCCCCCTCCTGTGCTATTATTACTCTGAGGTTTCAAAGGTTCAGGATTTTAACATTTGTCAATGGAGTTCTGATAAGCTGGCAAGCACCGACTACCATTTAGTCACAAGCTCAAGATTTTACATTTCCTTTGGTTGTCTTCTAAATATAGATTTAAAGGTGTTTCTCACTGGGCTAAAAGCATATATCTGGCTCTTTGAACAAAGGGGGAAAATGTTCATGTTTTTAACCCAAAAGCTACAGTTTTTGCTAGGACTCAAGGGTGTAAATCTACTTCAGATATGTTACGTTGTGGATAATGCTGATATGCCTAAAATATTTCTTTCTTTTTGTAAACTAAAAATTCATGAAGGCTTCAGGGAGTCAAAGATGTCATAAGACTTGGATCCACCTGTCACAGGTGGATCTCTGGAGTCAAAGGGACTCCAGATAAACACAGTCTAAGTTTCCCATCTGTCTATTCCTGAGGGCGGGATCTCTCTCCTGGTCTTGGGACTCCTCCCCTTGCCCAATTACTAGGACTATGGGCCTGAAAATTCCAAATGTAGGATTTTCCCTTAAGTTCTTAAATTTTAACCTCTGTCCCTAGTCTATAGCTGTCTCGGCGGATTTTACTTGGCTGACAGACACCATCAAGGGATCACCTGCAGACAGCAAACTGCTGGGCTGAAAGCTGATGTGATCCATTCTAGCCGGTGTGATTGCTTTCTGTCTCTTTGGCTTGGGTCAGCTAATCAGGTGCTTCAGTTAAATGCCTCATTGCCCAGACTTTGCCAAAATTTCCAGCCTTTTTGGGCCCTGACAATGACACCCTAGTTTCAGCTGGAAGTAGGGACACACTGGCTACCTATAATGTCAAATGGCATACAAGGACGGTGGGCCCAGATTTATCAACAGGTAGATTCATTAAATTGAAATAGTTCTACGATATGATAGGGTACTCGGCAAATAGAGGTATTATATAGCTTTAAGAGAAAATTGTTACTTATATACAAACTGTTTATTTCCAGGCTCCTCCTCGATAGTAACTCTGATGTCAGCCATCACAGGCCCTTTAGCCCTTCTGCTTCTGCTAATTACTGTTGGCTCTTCCATCACGGATACAGTAACTAAATGATAATTCCTATCTGGGTACCATTAAGCTGGTGGCTATTAGATCCCAACATAAACAAGCACCCATCACAGAGTCAAGGCTTTGACCCAGGATTCAACTCAAGAGGGGATTGTGAGTGTTTAGCGTAAGAATTGCCACACACGCCACTTGAACACCAATCTCAGTGCGGTATGGATAGTTTATTGAACTCAACACCTCAAGACTGACCACGGTAAGGGACACAGTGGCCTAGGGAGCCAAACTGTGACAACTAAGGTAGGCCTTTCATAAGAAAAACCATTACCAGGTAACAACCAGGTAACCAGGTGGGAAGCACAGGGAGGGCGGCATTACATCATTTTGACCAGCTAAACACAAGAGGAATCGATTTAGTACCAAGTACATGTATCTAGGTTGCTAGACAAGGCATTTTAAGCTGATTGGCTAGGATAGAGGCTTGGGGACTTTCCAGTTCCCCCACTGTTTCAAGAAAGGAACAAAGCAGGGTGCTGTGGTTTTGTTTAAGTAGAACATATATCATTAATTCAAGCAGAACAATCAACAAATAATGACTTGTAAGTAAAAGGCTATTCAAGTTGTCAGGTAGGCAGAACCTGAGAACCTGAACTCAATTCTTCCACCTTATGATCAAAATGGAGACTTAAAAGCAAAATGGCTTCTGTTATGCTAAAGGCAAAAGCAGATGTTAACATAGGAGCTACAGTTATGCTGAGAACAAAGTAGGTCTCAAAAGAGAGCCTACAGAGTTTAAGCAGGTTACAACAGTAAGAACCAAAATTAACTTGTAAGTCCCAGCTCCCCAAGGACTAGGTAACTTCCTGGAATGCTGGGAGTTGTTCTTGGAAAATAACAAGGCCACATGGAAAAATATGGTGGTGGTATGATTTTGTCCTTAAAGGCTCCTACAACACATGTCTTGTGGCCACTTGCTGGAATCTCAGCGAGTGATCATGAGCAAAGAAAGTCAGTATTTCATGAAAGCTTGCTTCACATTTGCCTCAAAATCGTGGAACTATTTTTTTTTTTCTCTTGCGAATTTCAGGATTAATACTTCCCTGCTGAGAAAGGGCCCTGATATGAAAAAACAGTTTAGCTTCTCTTAAGGAATGGCCTTGTGTGATATTTACACACTCGCATTTTACTTTGTAAAGATCCCTTGGCCTGCATCAGGTGTGATGGCACTGCAGCCTTTGACTTTAAAAACCCCACCCTCCCTGGGACACCGAGAGTCTTTCCCAGGTCGAATCTACTCTTGGTCAGCTGAGGGCTCTCACTATACTCTTAATTGACTCAACAAAGCGTGATCTGTAACTTTCCTGAGTGGCTTAGTTCAGTCTCACGATGTCACCCTGCCTAGTGTGGAAACCAGACTACCCCAAGCTCACTGCGATCTGCTTACCTCTGCCTCACCAATGCTCAGACTACTGGTGTGGGCTGTCAAGGCCAGCCTTATCAAGGTTCTTAAGGAATAAACTTCAGTCTCTGGAATCGCTCTTCTTTCTTTTCCTGATAGAGGCATTTAGATACTGTGGATTTGTCGGTAATAATATATAACTTACATACCGTGCAGCAGGTCTGATACAAAGAGGTTTATTAGGGGCAGAGACAGTGGGAGAGCCTAGGGGAAGAAAGAAGAGGGGACAGATGGGGAGCCCCGGGAGAAAAAGTCAGAGACAGGCAGAGAGTGCAGGAGAGACTGAAATGGCGAGGCAGGCAGCTTATATTCCGAGCAGCTGATGCAGGTGATGATACAGGATAAAGGTGGTGACATAGGACCCTAAAGGCCCCCGAGGTCAGGCCAGGTGAACTGCCTGCACACCAACATAACCTTGTCTGTTGATTTATTTCGAATGTGTCCCAAGACTAAGAGAATTGCTGGCCACATACTCAACTTTGTAAAAACATGAGAAACGTGAAGAGTCGAGTTGAATGCATAACCTTGACAGGGCTCCATGATCCTGTTCCCAGTGTGAAAACACAGGAAGTTCCAGATGAAATGGCCTTGCCATACAGACCATTTCAGAAAGAGACATTAAAACAGGCAAAGATAAACCCTCTCAGCATGTTGTTTTTTTCTGACCACAAAAGTGGTTACCACCTGGTGTTCCTGCCCTAAACCCTTGAAACTGAGCAGTTCTGACACTTGCTTCTGGTCCACGAAAGTGCCGCAGAGGAAAAGGAGTGTGGAAGCAGTAAAGGTCCCAGTCTGTGCAATTTGTGAACTAATACAACTGACTTAATTGGGTCAAAACCCTTAAAAAGAGAAAATGACTCCCTCTTGTGGTTCACCTTGCTGGCTCCACCACTGGCCATTCCATGTGTCAGGAAACTTCCAGCGGCCTGTAGGGCCTCCAGCCAATAGCCCACAAAGAGCTGGAACGCTCAGCCACACAGTGCCAGCCAAGATAATTCTGCCAGTAATCCAAATGACCATGAAAACAGTTTCTTCAGTTCCCCAGAGGAAACACAGCAGCCTCGACAATACCTTCATTATAGCACAGGAGTCTGGGGCAAAGAATCCAGCTGCGCCCTGTACAAGCTCTGGGTGGTTTTAAGTCATTGAGCTTGTGCTAGTTTATCATGGCACAGTATAAATATAATCCAACGTCATCGTTCTATGCGCACTGAGCTATGACTGTAAAATTGGAAAACGCAGAAATGTACATCCGAGTTGAGTGTTGCTAAGGATCCTTTGCTGGGGTCTCCAGCTCCCTCTGGGAGGGTACAGAACGCTGATGTGGGGATGGAAGGACGGAAGTTTGGCAACTTCCCTCGGCTGCAGGTGCTCAGGCTTCTAGAATTAATTCACCTCGCAGAGTGAGACCATCAGGACATGAAAATGACCCGGCAGGAGGGCACATGCCTGGGATCCCAGGACTTAGGGGAGAAGAGGCAGCTGTCCCACAAGCTCAAGCCTGATCAGCTCCACAGCGCACTGACGTCCAGCGTGGATTCTGTAGTGCGACCTTCTCTCAAACCTTTAAAAGTTCAGTCTCATAGATGTGTCAATCCAAATGGAAGCGTCACTTATTCAAAAAAAGGTATTGAGGGCTGGAGAGATGTCTCAGAGGTTAAGAGCACTGGCTGCTCTCCCTAAGGGTCCTGAGTTCAAATCCCAGCAACCACATGGTGGCTCACAACCATCTATAGTGAGGTGTGGTGCCCTCTTCTGGTGTGTAGGTGTACATGCAGGTAGAACACTGTATAAGTAATAATAAATGAATAAATCTTAAAAAAAAAGGTATTGAATCTCAAACAATTTTTTTTTGAGAAGTAGTAGAATAGAGATCATCATTTAGCAAGGACATTAATTACAGAACGCATGGAGAGACACACACATCAATGAAAGAATTTCCTGCGTCAGAGTTTCACTCCTTTTTCAAACAAGCCTTTTTTAGACATAGGATTGAGATGTCTGGGGAGGAAGAAACGTCTGAGAGAGGGAACCTCGGTGGGCAGCAGTGAATATGGGTGTACGAGTATCTCTGTAGTAAGGTGTAAAGTCCTTTGGATGCTGTGGTGGTTTGAATAGGTTCGGCCCCCACAGACTCATGCGTTTGAGTGCTTGGCCCAGAGGGAGTGGCTCTAGTAGGAGGTGTGGCCTTGTTGGAGTAGGTGAGGCCTTGTTGGGGAAAGTGCGACTTGACTTGTCGGGGAGGGCTTTCAGGTTTCCTGTGCTCAAGCTATGCTCACTGCGACACACAGTCCGCTTCTGCTGCCTGAAGATCAAGATGCAGAACCCTTGGCCTCTCCAACACCGCGCCTGCCTGCAAGCTGCCATGCGTCCTGCCATGATGACAATGAACTCTGAAACTAAAAGCCAGCCCCAACCAAATGGTGTCCTTTATAAGAGTTGCCTTGGTCATGGTGTCTCTTCACAGCAATAAAACCCTATCTAAGACAGATATATACCAAGGAGTGGAAGAGCCGGGCCATGTCTCATCCATGGCTGATCCCTCACAGCCATTTATTCTCGGCTCTTTGAACAGTAATGAGTCTCTGCATTAGCCACTCCCTGCCGAAGTAAGTAGCTTGTCCAAGGTTGGGAACAGAACGCATCTCTGGACATAAACACAATTAGGCAGGACACAGTTTAACAACATGACCAATTAGTAAAACAACATTGATAGGCTCTCTCCCCTGGGGCTTACATCTTCCTTAGCAAGGAGTTTTGACCATGATTACATTACAGGAACAAATTCCCTCCCGTGCAGTAGGTCTCAAATCTAATCGGAGAGTCCTGGTAACACCACAAACAGTCTTGCCACTGTTAGGGCAGTGGGTACACCTTGTCTGGTAGGCTGGTGTGGTAGCATGTGGGAGCCAGGCAGGATAAGAGCGTGGATGTCCTTCTCCTCCAACAGCCTACAGAACACCTCCCAGGATCACGAAAGCTAGCCAGCGAGGAGAGTTTCCTGGTCAGCCTAAGACTGATTTCTCTGTGTCCTGCAGTCAAAATGTGCGGTGCCTTTTTAATGGGGTCTTACCGTTTACTTATGGCGGATAATCAAGAGCAGTGACAATGGCCAGTGCTATCATGAATTCCTCTGGGACAATAATTTGTAGGGAGGTAACCCAGGCCTGGCACTGAGATTCTCCTTTAATAACTCATGTCACCTGGGAGCAGGCTTGCTCACTAAAGTGGAATGCTTCTACTTAAACGTTGGCCTTAAAAATATATGCTTCAATTAGTATATAAATTATTAAGGTTTAAGTTTTTGTTAACTCACCACTATTCCTTCTTTCCCCCACACTCCAGCTCATCACACTGAATCCTTCACCTACCAGTACTCCACCTCCTTGGTTTTTTTTTAAATATCAAATCATATATTCTACTATCTCCTCATGTTCTATTTTTAACTTAGATTGTAAGATCCTAGGTTTCCACTAGCTTCTTCATGTATATTTTGCTTGGGGTAAGCCTCCCCTGGCCCTTCCTTTCTCCATTCCCTCACTCCACCATCTGCTGTAACTCTACTATCTCCACAGCTGTCTCTTTCTACTTCCATGCAACCTATGTGCTACTATTTTTTCCTTCCTAAATGAACGCCTCACCAACAGTGCATTGCTAGTTTCCTAGCTGCTGTGTGCACTCCATGATAACTGCACGGAATAGAAGGTTTGAAACTGGGAACCCTCATGTGAGAGAGAATATGTGTTGTTTGTCTTTTGGGGTTTGGGTGAGAATTTTTTTTCCCCCGTTTGGTCCATTTATTTGCAAATTTCATGATGTCATTTTACCTCGCAGTGGAGTAATTATATTATGTATTTGTACATTTCCGTTAGCCATTCTTCCCTTGATAGACATGTAGTTTGTTTCAATTTCCTACTTATTGCCAATAGAGCAGCAATGGACATGGATGTGCAGGTGTCCCTGTAGGAAGATAGAAAGTCTATTGGGCCTATACACAGGAATGGTAGAGCTAGGCCATGTGGTAGTTCCTAGTTCCGTTTGTTTGTTGTTCGTTTTATTTTATTTTTTCTAGACAGGGTTTCTCTGTGTAGCCCCGGCTGTCCTGAACTTATTTTGTAGATCAGGCTGTCCTCAGACTTACAGAGATCCACCTGCCTCTGCCTCCTGAGTGTTAGGATTAAAGGCGTGCACCACCGCACCCAGTAAAATCTGAAGTAGTTTTGGCAAGGAAACAAACTGGCTGTTCTGTACAAACGTCGTCTTCTAAGTGTGAGTACAGCACAAACTGTCTAAGAACACAGAAGTTGCGCAGGCTTCTGGGTGAAAAAGACATCAATGACCTTTCTCAGCACTGGGCCCTTCACGGGGCAACACCGGCCTGGGGTCAAGACACGTCCACTGGGGCAAGAGCGTCATGACGGTTGTAGGGATAACCAACCAGTTACTGAAGTGCCAGCATAAAAGATAACCCTGAGCTTTCAGCTCTGGATCGATTATCCATATCAACCTCTGTCATCCAAGGCTCAGGGAACACTGTGGAAGAGGGGCTGGAAGGAATGTAAGGGCTGGTGGATGCAGAGAAGAGCTGGGAAATGTGGAGTTCTGCACATAACATGGCCACAGCATGCATTGACTCATATTAGCTGTAGTGACCTGCATATGATCAAAGCAACCAAGTTCCTGTCAGATGATATATTGATGGCTACTGAGGGGGGAGAGAGTCACTTTCCTTTGGGCACAGATTTCTCATGCCTTAGTGTGTGGCCACACAGTCATATGGACAGTAGTAGCTGGATTAAGGGTGTTAGTAATAGCAACAACAATTAAAAAAAGGGTCAAAAAGCCAGAAGCATAATGGGGCAGGCAAGAACTGGAGGAAGGTTTTGGTATACGGCTGTGATCAATATTAAAAATGTATGGAACTTTCAAAGAGCAAAAACATTATCAAAACAAAATAAAGGACCTTGAGCATTAAGGAACTGGAGGCAACATAATAACTGACTAGAAATAAAATAAAAAATTACTTTAATCACCCTACGAACAACGTGGGGCCATGTAGCTTTGCAGGTTAATATTTCATAGCCCACAGGCTGAGAAATTCTAGCAGAGGCTTGTAGTGAGAATTTTGTAATTTTGGTTTCTTTAAAACAAAACAAAACAAAACAAAACAAAAAAAAAAACAAAACAGAAATGTTATGGGAATGTTTTAATCCCAGGTGTGGGGATAGGAGGCTGCTTCACAGCAGCTGACTGTGGTTTGCCTCGTGCTCTAGCAGGGGTGTGGTTTTGCCAGCTGTAGATAGTTTCTGCGAGTGTATAGCATTTAGAGTTCTGGGGACTTTTGAGAGGGTAGGTAAATGCTGGATCCCCAAGGGGGCTGCAGTGGCTGCTCCTCCTTCTCCTGCTGCTGCTGCTGCTGGTGGTGGTGGTTTCTGTTGTGATTTGTTGCAGTTTGTAAAGTGGTTGTGTGCAAAGAAACAAGAAGAAGACATTGAATATCTTGACGGCAAAGATCAAACTTGCCCCCACTTCATCTCCCTAGTCAGCAGGAAGTAGTCTAATGACAGTGATGCCCTGTTGTGATGGTGTTGAAGGCGGAAACTTGGAGACCCAAGTTCTTGAACTTTCTACTCAGTCACTGTGACCAAAGGGGTCAGAGCCTCGGAGTCCCTCGTCTTCTCCTGCACCTTTGCTTCCCACCTGAATGTATACTGTGTGCCTTTTCCTGGGGAAGATGTGAGCCGACATTGGTTCGCAGAGAACAGAGCAAAGGAACCGTCCTTCCCAAGCTAGCTACAAGAACCAGTGCATTTAGCAGGGCTGCCTGTCAGTGACTCAGAAACAGCTGTGTCACCCCAGCCTGGGTGGCTGGGGCTCCCAGTTGAATTGTGGCAAAAAGCCACAACATCCTTTCCCAGCAAAGGCTGTGCTTTCATAACCTTGGGGATGTGAAGAACCAGCCCGCCTCCATCTTAGGCTTAAAAGCTGTCTTATAGCAAAGACAGACTTAGGTCCATTCCTGTTTATGATTAAACTTCTGTTTCTCAAGGATTGGGCTACGCCCCACCTGTAACCTTAACTACAAATGCTTCTGTACTGCCTGTTCCAGGAATGGCAATCGTGTCTTTGCCTCAAAAAGTTGTTTATAACCATCTTGCAACCCTTCCTTTGTTTCCAAAGTTTGTATGACCGCCTATGACTGCCTTGCTGTGACCCCCTGTTGTTATGGCTACCTTGGTATGTCCATCTTGCATCCATGTCTTCATTTCAGGAGCCTGCATAGGACTAACTTATTATGCTCCTGTAAGCCTGCGTATTTGCCCAAATGCCCCAAACTCCCTATCCCTGAGCTATAAAAGCCTTGTCTTCTTCACATCCAATGCTGACCTCTCAAACCCCGCCTTAGGAGGAGGCAGCCTGTGCACGCAAATAAAAGAGCTTGTTTTAATTAATTGCTTGCTTTAATTAAATTTGCCACAGTGATTTGGGCCGGTGGTCTTTCTGCCCCCATCTTTGAGATGAACACATATCCTTATGAATTTTGCAATTTTTCCGAAGGCTTTTAAGCTTCCTCAGGTTCCTAAGTCTTACGAGTTTCTTCCCTCCTTCCAGGAGCATGCTGTAATTCAGCGGAAATAGCTGCACAGCCTGACTTAAAGATGCGCCATAAGGATCAGCAGAACAGGTCTGCGCACAAGCCAGGCGGTGGTGGTGCACGCCTGTGATCCCAGCACTTGAGAGGCAGAGGCAGGCGAATCTCCGTGAGCTTCAGGACAGCCTGGTCTACAAAGTGAGTCCAGGACAGCCAAGGGCTAAGGCTACACAGAGAAACTCCTGTCTAAAAAAAAGAAAACAAACAAACAAAAAAAGGGGGTCTGGAGAGATGGCTCCGGGATTAAGAGCACTGTCTGCTCTTCCAGAGGTCCCGAGTTCAATACCCAGCAACCTCATGTTGACTCCCAACCATCTATGCGGGGATCTGGTGCCCTCTTTTGGCGTATGGGTGTGCAGGACAATGGAGCACTCATGTATGTAAAATAAATAACTCTATCTCTAAAAAGTAACACAATGAGTTCAAGGCCAGCATGAGATATGAGATATTGTCTCAAGTGAAACAGATTTTGTTGTTGTTGTTGTTGTAGAAAATACAAAATAAACCAATAATGTTTACTAATAAATAGCCTATCATTATTTCGGCAGTATTATCTAACCTGCTACCAAATCAATAAAGACACAGACACCTGATAGATTTTAGGATTGCCTTATCTTACCTGGGGCAGGGCAGATATTAACCTTCTAAACTACCTTTACCTCCCAGGCCAATTGCACTAATAATTTCTATCTGAGCTACTTCGCATTTATAATTCCATAAATACTTGCTTATTCTCTTGTCTGGGCCACTTCCTCCATCCAGGCCGATCGAGCCAGCCGCTTCTCTCCACACTAACCCATGAATGTCTTGGCTCCACCCCTATTTGTCTCTTTCCCATGATCTTTCTGTCTCCAAAGCCCCCAAGCCTTAGCCGCTTCCTTCTGCCCTGCCCGGGTGCAGGCTTTTTATTGGCCAAACAGGGAGGCAAGGTTATACAGCAATACTTGGGGTACACTTGGCGGTGTGTGATAGTCTTCTGGTAAACAGTAAGAATCTTGGGGGGGCAGGCAATTGACACATACAAAGCACCGGGAACCATGCCGTAGCACCTCTTTTCTTTGGCCTAATCCACTCTCTGACTTTCTAAACGCACTGCATAGGAGGCTCGGCATCCACTTAGGTCCACAGTCGAAGTTTCTGTTTCTCAGCCCCGGAGACCCTCTACAGCCAATGCTAGCAGCCCTCCTATCCCATGTAGCTGCCTGGAGAAAACAGCAGGCTCGAACCTCCTGGAAACTTTAGATACTGCTTACATTTGGGGTAGAAAGAGTCCAACACGATAAACCCTAATTAACACCACACTCAAACCCTGCCCATCTCAGGCGGAAGCCTCTCTCATTCCTCCTCAGTGAGGCTGGATAATTTCTGAAATTGGCAGCTGCTCATAGCATCTAGAAGCAGAATATCTCTGCCACAACAGAACCTCTTATTTGGCTTACAGGCAGCTAAAAAACATCACGGCCCACCCTTTTCAGCCGTCCTTCTGGGGGGACTAATTTTCACAAACTAATTTTATTTTTGCTTGAGGAAGGCAAAAAATGAGAAAGAGCCGTAGTGTGCATTCGAAAACAGGAAGTGCATCTCAGGATTAGGTTCCCTGTGTCTGGGAGGTGTCGTGGGCCCTTGAACAGAGGGGGCTGGGATCTGAATGCCATCTGCTGAACACAGGGCATGCTGCCCTTGGGAGAGGGATTCTCAGAGGCGTGGTCTCAAAGCACACCCCATGTTCCAGACCAGGGGAAGCTAGCTTGGTCCTGGGGGCACCTTCTGAAATCCCAAAAGTGCATGGCCTAGGTCTGCATCGTCGCCCACCCCCTTCTGCTCCAAGCTCCATTCCTCCCACACCTCCCTGCACTCAGGCCTCATCATCTGCCTGCTGACTCTCTGATATTCCCGCAGGGAGAAGCCATGGGCTTTACCCTTGGCCTGGCCCCTACCCATAAGTCCTTGCCCCGGTGCACAGTCTGGTCTACCATCTCTCCCTGGAAAGTCCCTGAACCCTGCAAAGTCCTCATTTCCCGCTATGGTCATGGCCCTTACATGAAATGCTTACCTCCTTCAAAAGATACTTGTAGATTCAGGACGAGATATGTGAGGGCTGGCACCCACGTCTAAGCGAGAGTCATTCATAGGACCTACCCACCCTACATACCGCCTGCAGCTTCCTTTGTACAATAACGTGTGTGTGTGTGTGTGTGTGTGTGTGTGTGTACGTGCACTCACATGTGTTCAAGCAAACGCGTGTTTTGCACACTAGGAGGCCAGAGGATGGCCTTGAGCGTTGCTCCTCGAGCACACCCTTCTCTCCGCCCCGCCCCCACCCACTTTTTTAAAGGCAGGATCTTTCCATGTCGTCCTGGTTGTCCTGGAGCTCAATATGTAAACCAGGCTGGCTACAAATCACAGAGATCCACCTGAACCTGCCGCCCGGTGCTCCCTTTTTATGTTTATTCTTGTTGTTTTTCAAGACAGCGCTTCTCTGTGTAGCTTTGGCTAACTCGCATTATAGACCAGGCTGGCCTCAAACTCACCTGCCTCTGCCTCCCCGAGTGCTGGGACTACAGGCGCGGGCCATCGCTCGCTCCTGACTCGCCCTTTATTTTTTGAGATAGTCTCTCACCAGCCTGGAGCCGGCCAAGTAAGCCAAGTGGCCTATGAGTCCCAAAGACCTGTCCATCTCAGCACCACCACACCTGGCTGCTTTAGTGTGAGTTCTGGGGGGAAGGAGAGGGGGAGCTCTGGTCC
Organism: Psammomys obesus; assembly: GCF_907164565.1. NCBI lineage: Eukaryota > Metazoa > Chordata > Mammalia > Rodentia > Muridae > Psammomys > Psammomys obesus. Next base: position 343,476 of record NW_026596079.1, on the reverse strand, counting down.
TTACACTGGCCAAGGAAAGCACTTTACCGATTGAGCCATCTCCTAGCCCTGGGCAATATGTTTAGCCTGCCAACACGTTTTACTTTTTAATTTTGAGACAGTCTCTCTCTCTCTCTTTTTCTGTAGCCCAAGCTAGTTCCAGAATTCACAATCCTGCTTCAGCCTCCCTCGTGCTGGGGAAAGGGGAGAGTGGTCTACAGATATGGGGCGCTGCAGTGGCTGGTTTTGTGTGTCAGCTTGGCATAAGTTAGTCATCAGAGAGAAAGGAGCCTCATGGAATACTTCTTTTGTCACGGCCCATTAGGTAGACGGGAAAACTGAGGTACACATCAGAGAACACAGCAGGCCGGTGAGAGACATAGCCCTTCCCCTGCAGGGCTCTTTCTCCCTGCTGGACGTCACTTGTTCCTGCATCCCAAGTAAGAAGTGGGGACCCACGGGCTACAACTCCTAGTCAGTAGGTCTACTGAGCAACTGCATGCACGGGATGGGTGATAGATGGGTGGGTAAATAAACAGATGGGTGGGTGGAAGATGAATAGATAAATAGACAGATAGATACATAGATAAATGGTCAGGTGGATGGACAGATGAATGACTGGGTGGGTAGACGAATGAACGGATGTGTAGATGGGTTAACAAAGGGCTAGATGGCTGGAGGGGTAGGCAGACAGATGAATGTATGGGGGGATGGTCGTGAGCACACTGGCAGGCAGACAAATGGATGGATGAATGAAAGGAGAGACCAGATAGGAATGGGGATAGAGGTTTAGATTAGGGGGTAGCTGGGTGGACATGGGTGGAGGGGTGGACAGGGGGTGGGGAGGATGCATGGATCAACAGGCAAATAGAGAGATGGATGGACAGAAGGCTAGGTGGTGCTGGGTAGAGATGCCTTCCCCTTGAACTGAAGTTGCAAGGAAGCCACAGGACTTCCAGGGACATTCACAAGATGGGGAGGAGAGATGGGAGCCTGCCTCCTTAGGGATACCAAGGAAGGTGTCAATTGATGGTCATTGCCCTTCAGCTGTGTATCCCAATACTCATACTTGGTATAAAGTCTAATGGGATAAGGTAAAAAGCCAAAACCAACATCACAATATTCTCCCTGGCTGTCCAGGGAGGGAGTCTTGCATTCTGCCAGAGCAGTGGGTTGACCAGCTCCTGACACCATGGGGTCAGAGTCCCAGCAGAGAAAGGACAGGCCCTCAGCAAAGGCCAAGGCAGAATACGTCCCTGGGGAATCACTGGGTGTAGCCGAAAAGGACAAATGTCCTGCCACAAGAGCTCTGCAGCAGGAAGGGATCTGCTCAGCCAGAAGGAGGCTTGACTTCACTGGGGCACAGATGCCGAAACATGGAGTGGCCTTGGACATAGCCCTGCCCCGCTCCAGTTTCTATCCTGGAAGCCTGAGGTACCCACGGGTCCTCATCTGATGACAGCTAGTGGCAGTGTGATTCTCCAGTTTCTAGGAGGCAGGCCCTGGAAGGGAAGTGACAAAATGTGACTAGTCCACTCCTCAGATTGTGGCTCCCAGGTCTGAGAGTGTACCCAACCTTTGAGTAGTTCAAACTTTGAGATGGTTCCTGAATGAGAGAAAGAGAGAGAGAGAGAGAGAGAAAGAAAAAGAAAGAACACACGATTGTTCCTAGGTATGGTGGAGGAAAAAGTTTAATGTAGATGGAAGAGTAAGCATAGCCAGAGGCAGGGACATTTGGGAGAAGCCAGAACGGACATGACTCTGAGCCATGCAAGGAGAGCGGGGAAGGGAAGGGAGAGGGGAGACAAGAGGACCAGGGGCATTACCCAGGAGTCCAAAAGAAGAGGGGCAGCCAAAATGATGGGCTATATAGGGAAGGGCAGTCAGGAGGGCCCTGAAACAGGTAGGGAGTGAGGGATGCTGGGAGAACCTGGCAGCCAGGTCCGCTTTGATATGTTAAGCAGGCACCTCAGCCCTTTGTCCCAAGGTTTGAGACCTAACAGCTCCCACTGACTCAAGTGAAAACTGAAGTCAGCCAAGCCACACTGTTTTTTTGTTTTTTTGTTTTTTTTTTTTTTTTTGGTGAGCACACCAGACAGCCCCTCCTTCCCACTGTTCCCTTGGCAACACCCCTCCTCCAGGGACTCTTGCAAACAGTCCCTCACCTCTGACAGAGTCTGTTTAAATTGTATCCCCTGTACCTAACACTTACTACTTCCGAGGCAGATTGACTCTACTTCCTTTGCTTTTTGGCTTTCTTCCTCTAAGCCACGTGCCTTTGCTGAGATCAGGGGCCGTGTCTGCTGGGTTCTGGCACAGCATGTGATGGTTTACATGTGAACGGCTCCCATAAGTTCATACATTTGAATACTTGGTCCTCAGTAAGTGGAACTGTTTGGGAAGGATTAGGAGGTGTGGCCTTGTTGGAGGAGGTGTGTCCCTGGCAGCTGGCTTTGAGGTTTCAAAAGACTCTCACCGTTCCTACTTTGTCCTCTCTCTGTCTCGTGGTTGTAGGTCAAGATGTGAGCTATCAGCTGTTCTTTTGCTCCTCCATCATGAACTCTCACCCTCTGGATCTATAAACCAAATTAAATGCTTTCTTTTATAAGCTGCCTGGGTTGTAGTGTTTTATCACCACACTAAAAAAAGTAACTAAAACACGGTGCAAGGTCATGACTATCTGTGGGGCTTTTTTTGTTTGTTTATTTTTGTTTTTTTTAGTAGCTGTGATAGGATTCTCAGGATGAGCTGTAAGGGACATCTACCATGTATGTGCCCAGCACTGCACCAACTTATAGAGTCAATGTGGTCCCTGTATAGGTGGCAGCCATTGTCATCTAGTTTCCAGACTAAAAGTCAGAGGGGTTGGAGAGGGGTTTGTTCAACGTTCCACTGGAAAGCTGGACCTAGAACCTGCCACCACCAGGCCCTCACTCATCCGTAAGTATTTGTGTAATTGGTGGAATTGTGACTTTATCATGAGCCTTTGCCTCGGTGCATACTGTCTTTACCCCAAGCCTCAGTTTTGTCATAGTTTCAGGCTTCCTTTTATAGGGTAGCTGTGAGAGCCGAGGACCCTGGTGAACGTGGTATCTCCAGGCAGAGGCTCTGGAAATTACAGTCCGCTGTGTCTCCAGGAGTCTGTCCGGAAGAGCCAGCAGGCATCTTGAACCCTCTGTGAAGTCCTGCTCCAGGCTTCAGCTAATCCAGGCTGCTGCTTCTAGCTGGTCAGGGGTCAGGGGTCAAGTCTGTGTTGTCTGACCCCCTTCCAACCCAGCTCCACCGGCCACTGCCTCCAGGGAACCTCAGGCCGCTGTCAGGGACAGAAGCCTGAGAGGACCAAAGGGTGGAAACAGGAAGAACTCAGTTTTCTCAGGCTAAAGACTGGTCCTCTTCTCCACATAGCAGCTGGGCTCTGTACTGCCTGGCTTTCCCAGACCCCTCTGGCCCCTCCCTGCTGGGGAGGAACAGGAGCCATGCCCAGAGAGAAGATTCATGGGGACTGAGGTTTGCCCACATCCCACCAACTTCAGGTATGGTGGCTCAGGCTGGGCAATGCCAGGACTCGGTTGTTTTGGTTTTTGCCTGAAAAATGGGCTCCAACTAGACAGCTTTGTCCAGATCTCCCAGTGCTAGGGACTAGAGCAACACGGGGCCTTCCCTAGAAGTGGTGTCCTCCCCACACCTGAAAAACAGCACTGAATCACTCTTACCCCTGCCTTGTGGTATAGTGGGGTTCTGAGCCAGGAGGCCGTCAAAGTCCTCTCTCTCCACCATCCTCTCTAGCTGCCGTCTTTGTTTGGGGCATTATCTTGTGCCCTTGCAGCTCCAGCAGTTTGAAACAGCATGCATTCTTTTCTTCTTGGACATACAGTCTCATGTGCCCCAGGCTAACCTCAAACTCACTATGTATGGAGAATGACCTTGAACTCCCGACCCTCTTGCTTTCACCTCTTGAATACACTGCTCCACCCAGTTTATATGGTTTTGAGAAAGAGACCCAGGGCTAACGATGCTAAGCAAGCACCCTGCCAACTGAGCCCCAGCCCCAGCCCAGAACACAGTCTTCCAGATCTGAGCCCCCAAATATAACTCTGGCTTCGCTGACCACAGGGGTCAGCAGCACAGGTTTTCTTCTTCTTCTTGAGGATGGCTGCTTCTTTGCTCAGTCCCTATGTGTAACCCCTCTCCTGCCTCCTTGTATTGTCAGTCTTCCTACTCCCATACTCCAGCCTCCCTCCTGGAAAGATCCACTGGGCCCACCTGGGTCATGTCCCTGTCTCAAGATTCTTAGGTTAGTTATCTCTGCAAGGGGCTCTTTGCTCTACAAAGTGACACAAACTCTCCAGTTGGGGTGTGGCTGTCTCTGGAGGCTGTTGAGACTCCTGCTTCCTAAAGATCGGTTTCAGCCAGCCACTGCCACTTCATGGCTGTGTGGCCTTTTCCAAGAACACAACTTCTCTGTCCCTCAAGTCCCCTATCTGCACATTAGCTCTGAGGCCCCACAGTGATTAAGGATAGTGTAGGCACTGCTCGAAGTCTTTCCTGCTAAGTGCACGGGATAATGGAAATAATCACACCAGATCTCAAAGATGGAGGGTGCATCTGGGCCAGACCCCAGGCCGAGAACTGAGTTTGTGTACGAACCACACAGAGCCAGGGTACCGATACTTGTCTTTGATTCTAGCACATGGGAGGCAGAGGCAGGAGGATCTCTGTAAATTATGTAGAGAAAGCCAGCCTGCTCTACATAATTCCAGGACGGCCAGAGCCATATAGTGAGACCCTGTCTTGGGAGAAAAAAAAACAAAACACAAACAAACAAATAAGCAAACAAACAAACACAAAAAAATAATAAGAGCAAAAAGTGCTTTTAACTATTGAGCCACTCAGACATGAGCCAGACCCTCACGGAACTTCTGGTTTAGCCAAGAAGACAGACTCAGAACAATAATCACAATTGCTAGCAAGGGCCAGAGAGGTTCAAAGTCACACAGCCGGAATCCACATGCCAAAGGCCACATAGCAAGAGGACAGCCAATCGCAGGTCCAGATCTCCAGGCACCATGCTCAGAGCTCTCTTCAGAGAAGGCCCTGAGACCCCTGAAAGGACAAGGTTCTGGATGCCAGCGTTTTCCTAGGGAGGTGAACCTGAAGTTCAGACCCAGCAAGTTCATTGCCAAGGGGAGCCAGGGCACTCAGTAAGAGGAAGACCTGGCCGGGAACCTCCAAGTTCACGGCTACCTGAGCTCCCAAACTCACCCCTGACCTTCATGCACTGACCTTGGCCAGGCACAGCTAGGGTGGAATGCCACAGGAGGGCCACTTTAGGGAGATGGGTGGCCCCTGAGTGCCATCTAGTGGCCCTTCCTCAACCTCCGAACCGCAGAGCCCAAAACAGAAGGCCCCAGTCCTCCCTGCAGCAGAGTCAGTAGTGACCAAAACAATCCTCTTAATTTTTCAGTGGAGGAAACTGAGGCCTGGTTGAAGCACACCTGCCCAGTCAAGGACAGACGTGGGTGACTGAGGGTCTCGCAAAGAGGCGAGGCTTACCCTGAGCTGGAAGGCAGTGTGGGCTCTGTGAGTGCAGAGGGGTCTGTGTGGAGGCTGGGGCCCCTTAGGATTTGGTCTAGAGAGCCAACTGCTGAGGATCAGGCGGAAGCTGGATTACCAGACAGAAGGCTGAGGTGATGGTCAAGGCTTCTCCACAGCCAGAATACTCCCATCATCAGGAGGGACTGACATGACTGGAAAAATCCCATCATTCTTAGGGGCGTCATGGCTGGAGAAATCTCATGGTTGTGAAGGCTCCTTCTGCCTTCATATTCACTTTCATTCACTTTGCAAATGAACTTGTCCTCTGTGGCAGCCCTTGAAGTGTGCTCAGGAGCCATAGGCCAACCAGAACGGGGCCCCACAGCCCAACTAGGCAAACAGAAGATGCTGGAAGAAACAGAAAAGCTCTTAAAACCTGCAGGCGATACATCCTGTGACCGCCTGCAGGGAATCTTGTATGGCCCTGCAGGGAATCTTGGGGTGCTCTGTGTGGAAGGTTTTGTGAGGAGAACCCTGCTGGCCTTGGGAGGAGCCCTAAAGGAGTAGAGCCCAGCTCAGGGGCTGAAGCCTGACTAGGCAGGAGTGGCCAAAGCCAGCTCTTTCACATGCAGATTCCCAGTCCCTAGGACTACGAGTGTCCCTGACAGTTGTGTTAAGATGCTGAACTTAGATGTCAGATTTTGTTAGGGGATAAGTGTGTGGGTGGATGCCGAGAGTGAGGAACCCCTTCGAAGTGCAGCCTTCGATCTCCACTGGCCATATATAGCTGTGCCACCTACCTAGATGACCCTGCCTGAAGTCTGGGCGAGGACAGGCTCCCTGCAGCCCCTGAGTCCGGGTGAGGCCGATGCTGGAGTGGCATCAGTGTGGCTAACAGAGCCGGCAGGGGTGTAATCGGTGTAGTTCATAGGCTGTGGGCATGCTGTGCTGTGTCCTGTCTAGGTGTGCCAGCCTGATGGGGGGAGGGGATGGCCTCTGTGGAACCTAGTCGTGGTGGGTGGAAGCAGGCTCAGGGCACTAGGATTCCAGGCAACCACCATTGCTGCATTTCCTGCAAACCTAGTGGGGTTTGTTTGAGGTTGTTCACCTCATGATGCTGGTTGCGCACAGCGAGGACTCAGAGGAGTTCCATTGTCTGTGTCAAAGACAGTGGCAGGGCAAAGAGGAAGCCTCAGAGGAAAACCTCAAATTGTTCTTGCCTCCCCAGAAGCTTCTGGCTTCTTGTAGCACCTGCGCTCAAGGCCTAATGGAAAGAAACTGGGCTTCCCAAAGCTGGATGAGATACCATGACCCACATTTCGTCCCGCTACATTGATCCCTGGGTCTATTTTTCCAAGCAGAATAAGCCGAGATCCTGTTTCTGCCGAGGAGAGAGTTTTGAGGCTCAGAGTGATCAGGTACTGGCCTGAGCCCACACAGCTCAGAAACTGAAAATGGGGTGTGGATGATACCAGTGAGACTTCCGAGGATCCTGGCCACCCTTCTCAGGCCTGGAGCCCAGAGTTACTGGGCAGCCTTGGTGCTTGAGGTTAGGGTAGCTGTACAGAGGAGGCCAAGGGTGAGAATCTGGACATTCCCCAGAGTGCAGGGACAGAGGGCCTAGAGGGGGATGTCTCCTGACCCCAGTGTCACAGAAGAAAAAGAACAGGGTGGGCAGTGGGTAGAGAAGGCCTTGAGACTAAATTTATCCTGGGGGTGGGGGAGTGCGACACTGTCCTTTGTCACTTAGGTGACCCCTTCCAGTCCTTGGCCATGAAGGATGACTCAGCTTGGCCATGGGGCCATTGTCCCCTCTGCCCCTCACCTGCTATTCTGGTAAGGCTGCCTCTCAAGATGCCACGACTGCCAACACCAGGAGTCTGTGCCAGGATGAGCCTGGCTGGCACCCAGGGTGATGCGTCCCTGCACGTCTCTTAGTGGCCTCAGCCGGCCCTATGTTCTCACCGGGGAACATCCTACCCTGGTACTGGCTAGTTCTTCTGGGTCATCACCTGGCCAGGCTGAACTCTCCAGCTGTGCCTCTGACCAGGAGACACTGACTCAGAGACACCCCAAGAGCTGGGCTTCGCTGGAGTGGCGGCAGCCCGCCAACCCCTCCCAGGCCCCACCCATTCCAGGCTTGAAAACCTTGGTCTCCATTTTCAACCATTATGGAGTCCCAGGAGAGCTGTGGGATGGGAGGATGAGAGAAGCCAGAAACCAAGACAGAGAATTAGGAGTTCGGAGGCCCGACAAGCCTGCCTGTGGGGGTGGGGCATTCGGAAAGATGGATAGAGCGAAAGAGACAGAAAGGCAGAGACTGAGAATGCCTGTAATGCAAGCCTTACAGTCAGAGCTAGGTTACGCCCAAAGGCACTCTGAACTCTGCTGTGCAGACTCGGGGATCACAGCTCCCTGACTCGAGTCTGCTGAGTCTTTTGGGGTGAACCTTGTCTCAGTCTCTCCATTGAGTTACCTCCACTGCCTCTGTTAGCAGCGTCCTCTCATGTGATGCCATGTCCCCTTGGACCCCAACAAGGGAAGGAGACCTGATTGTGCCACATTTGCTCTGCGGGGTCTGGGGACCTGCTGGGTGTGGCTTACCAGACTGGCCCTCTCCTTCCTCCCTTGATGACCCCTTGCCCTTGGGGTCCAGAGGAAGGAAGAGAGGGGGAGAAGGGGCCAGCTCCTGCCACCACCAGGACGCTGGCCAGGATGCTATCTGAGCTGTGTTCTGGTAGCAATGACAGGAATGAACACAGTCTGGGCGTGTTCCAGAGCTGCAAGCTGTTGGAGGAGTAAGAAAATTATGACTCCACTGAGGCAGGCGTGGAGGGGTGGTTCAGGAGAGTCCCTCAGTCACCTCCCATAGACATTCCTTAGTCGGGTGAGAGGTGAGTGACCCGGGACATGGCTACCCCAGGAAGGCTGGACGTCACCCCAGACTCACAATCCTGGCCTTACTGCAAATGCTTAGTGTAGGATTTGGTGTCTGGCCTCAGCTGGCAGAGTAGTGAGCTCTGGGCTTAGGACATCCATGAATGTCTGTTCCCTGCTCTATCCCATGGAGCTGAGAGTGAAGGGGCGGGCTGTGTTTACATACAAGCACACACACACACACACACACACACACACACACGTGTGTGTGTGTGTGTGTGTGTGTGCTCACGGCAGCCCTCCCTCTGGAACCATGCCACCACTGACTGCCAGCTGAAGTTCTGGGTACAAATCTCAACTCTGTTTTTTCTCGGGTGGGTGTCCTTGGTCAGGCTTTTTACCTGTACCTGAGTCACCCTCATCTGAGAACCAGCAATGACAATTGCAGCATTAGGGTTATCCAGAGACTCCGAACCAAAAGGATGCCAGGAAAGTGGTTTAGGGTAAGGACCTAGCTTTGGGGCTGCTGGATGGGAAGTCTGTAAGGCTGGTGGGAGGTAGGAGGCCCAGGGGAGAGTCAGACAGTCACTGGGCACTGAATTCATTTCTTACCGGGGACTCTCTGCTTCCTTAAGTCCTTTAACTTTCAGGACAAAGCTCAACACTGGCGTGGAGGTCACCTGCCTTAGATGTCATTTCTTGACTTAAACGTTAAATTCATATTCACGGCAACATCAGAAATGGTGTTTGACTCTGCAGTTGGGCACCATGGCCTGCTGAAGGGGGCACACAGAAGCGGTCTTCGTGGTGATGGCAATGATGGTGATTGCATACTCACAGAGCTGTAAGAGCTTTGTAAGGATCAACAAGTTGGAACTTCAGAGACATTTTGAATATGACATGAACTCCTCGTGCCTGGTCCTCGCTCCCCCATCACGCCACAAAACACTCCCAGAAAAATTTAATCCTGACACACACAACACACACACCAGTCAGACCCTCAATTTAACCTTTCCTGGTAGAACAACTCCTTTGGCTTGGCTTGTTTTGGGTGTAATCTGGTTCAGAGCCTCTGTATGGGCAGGCATAGACGGGCTGACATGGGCACAGGCTGGGCATACTGGTTTATATGCCACTTCTCAGTGGAACCAGGGATGCCCACCCCTCCCCAGGTCCTACCTCCTCCTACAAGGGTCAGAACTCCTCCCTCCCCGAGTCCTCAGTGCTGAAAGCTCCCAGCAACCCCACACCATAACCCACAATGTCCACAGTCCCTCTTCTCTCCAGCTGTGTGTGTGTGTGTGGGGGGGTGAAGCCCTTCATCTCTGCATCCTTGGGAAGACTTTGGCAGGCAGTTCAGGTACACAGCCCACCCGCCCCCTGCTTCGAGGTATCCAAACGAGGCGCGCCCAGTGGGACCTTGCTTGTCAAAGGGGTCAAAGCGGGCAGATGTTCCTTTCTAGTTCTCTGCAAAATGCCAACTTAGGAGACAGCTTTGAATTTGTGGGTGACCTGTGGTCAGACAATAACGACCAGTTTGGTGTGAATCAGTTGAACTGAAGTTTCCAGAGTTGTCCTCAGACAAGCCGTTACGGGCAGTGCTCTTGCCCCTGCCCAGCCTGCTGCCCCTAGCGTACTACGCAGTTCTATTTTCTTTCCCTATAAAAAAAAACAAAAAACAAAAAACCACACTTAGATAGTTTAAATCACCAGTAAGATGGCCAAGGATGCACAAGCTCACTGCCGTCATGGCTGAGTCCATTGCTTTGGTGAGTTGGGGCTTTTTTTTTTTTTTTTACCCCCGTGAGCTGCTCTTTATCACCAGGCTAGCCCAGATGGCACCAGCTTGGATATTTTTGTGTCCTCTCCAATTCCTACCTCAACTCACCCCAGCTTGTCACGTCCTGGGCTGAGTGGTGACATCTGGGTGTTAATAGCTCCTGAGGAGGTCACTGTGCTGTGCTGAGGGCTCATGGGAGCTGGAGGGTGATGGGCAGGAGGCTGAGGAGCTGGGTGAAGCTGGATATATATATATACATATATACATACCTCAGGGGCCTCATTTCATATGATGATTCTTGAGTGTGTATGCATGCAAGGGCACAGACAGACACACAGACACACAGAGACACAGAGCCCAGAATCAGAGCTTCCAGGCTTTCTCGGAACCTCCTGAAGCATGCAATTTATCCATCCATCATCTATCTATCTATCTATCTATCTATCTATCTATCTATCTATCTATCT
>NW_026596079.1:296755-332828 GCF_907164565.1 Psammomys obesus | reverse complement strand
ATCTATCTATCTATCTATCTATCTATCTATCTATCTATCTATCTATCTGTCTGTCTATCTCACTGTCTGTCTGTCTGTCTGTCTATCTCACTGTCTGTCTGTCTGTCTGTCTATCTATCTATCTATCTTGAGATGAAGTCTCTCTGTGTAGTCCTGACTGTCTTAGAACTTGCTCTGTAGACCAGGCTGGCTTCCAGAGAGCCACCCTTCCCTGCTTCCCAAGCGCTGCGACTAGAAGCATGTGTCGCCATGTCTGGCCTGCACCAAAGTTTTTTAAATGGCCACAGTTTACAGGCCATACTGCCATCAGTGCTCATATGATGGTGTTCCAGGCTGGTGGGATGCTCCAGGCTCTGCGTGCGGATCAAAACCACACTGTCCTGCAAGAGATGCCAACAACCACAACTTTTGTTTCTGGAAGTGTGGCTGCATTTGCGCCACAAGTTCATCCTACTCTCAGTGCCGTAATAATTCTGGATTAAAACAAAACAAAACAAAACAAAACAGCTGGATGTGGTGGCAGACACGTTTAATCCCAGTACTCAGGATGCTGAAATAGGGGTGATCTGCCCTGAGAGGTGGGATGTTTTGGACACTAGTGGGTGCTTCCCTCAGGAACTGCCTTTGTTTCTTTGGCCCACGCCTTTTCAGACTCTAAGATTCCTGTGCCCGAGCCCTTGGGAAGGCCATGGATGCTGAAAACAAACAAGAAGTGACCCATGTCTTTTTCTGGATGTGCAGATGGGACGCTTAGAAAGACTGCAGGCAGGACAAAGGCTGGAAGAACTCAGGACTCCCTGCCACTCGGGGTGGGAAACCTCTCTCTGAAAACACCCCCATGCGGAGGGGAAGAGAACCGAGATGAAGGTGGCGGCGGGTCTCAGAGAAAAGGGTTCTGTTCGGGATCATCTTCAGATCACGGAGCCCCACAAGTGGATGAAGAAAGCACATTTTCAGCTTGGCTCATGGAGCAGAGGCCCAAACCTCAGAAGCTGCCCCGGTCAGGCGCTGGGTAAAGTACATGATGTGTACAGCCATACCAGGTGAACCTTCATCGGCCTGACTGGGGCCTGGAGGAGACGGTGAGACTGTGGGGTCTGTGATGTCTGGGTACGAAGGGAACCTACGCCTCATCTCCAGGAGGGGCCTTCATGAGCAGCTGGGGGTACAGTGGCCCCAAGGACAATCGCAGGAACAGATCACACTGCTACCTCCCTGCTCACAGGCTACTTCTCGGCGGGTGGAATTCACCAAAGCTTGGCTGGGGCTGGAGAGAAGCCTTAAATAAACTGAAGTGAAGCTTCTGCCCCTGACCTGAGCAGCCGAGCTAGCTGGCGTGACAAAAGCAGCAGCAACTGGCCCTGTGTGTGCACCTCAGGACTGGCTTAAGTCGCTTCTATTTTTACCTCCAGGTCTGACACGATCTGCTGGATGAATGCAGGGAGAATGACAAATGCCTATAGCATTCCTCTGCAGCCTGCACTTCTTCCTGCTGATTTAACGGTCAGGAGCCAGGAGTGTCCCTGATGGGAATGCTGATGGATGGCTAATAGCCCCCTAAGGAGGATCCCATGTCAGGAAGAGCCCGTTGTCTGCGAGTCAGTGGAATCTCTATAAGGAAAGGGCGCAGCCTCACCCAGGAACGAAGACATTACTATTATGAGTCATCCTTAGTAATGTGCGGGCACACGCGTGGTGTGTGCGTAGGCATGCATGCGTAGATGCATCCACGGTGGAGGCCAGAGGTCAGCGTCACGGAGTTTGGATGTCTTCTTCTGACAGCTGCCAGACTCCCTTGTGGAACAAAGGAAAGGAGATGGTGGACAGGACCGTTGTAAATCAGGCCTGCCCTGACAGCCGGCCCTTCAGCTGCTCAGCTTACATCATTACGTCATGGTGACACATGCTACCAGGGATGCTGTCTCTGTCCTGTTTGTTCTCTCTGTCTCCCTGTCTATTTCCATCTCATGCTTTCACTGGTCTTTCAGCGTTCCCCCCTCCCCTAATAAACCTCTTGCCTTAGATCTGTCCCATGGTGTGATCTCATTAAGGCACACCTTGGCCCCCGAGATGCCAAGGGTAACTTTTTGCTGCTTCTGTCTTATCACAGATCACACCTCCACCAGGACTGCTCAGACACACCTGCCTCCAGACCTGTTAGGATCCTGAAGGCAGGTTTGGGGGTGGAGTGGGGTCACCGAGCCTCTCTGCTCCTCCTCCAGGTGTGGCCACACTGAATGAATCTCCTTTCTCTACTCTTCAGTATTGCTTATCGGTCTAGCCGGCTGCTGAGGGCTGGTGGCTGAGCCGATCCCTGACTGTGTCAGCCCCAGCAACGGGCTCGCTGTGGGTCCTTGGTGAGGCTCAGAGGTTCCATAGCGCAGTCTGCACCGGGAGACACGGGTTTCTTCTCCCATCCTACGTTTGGATAGTGTCTCCCTGTTGTCCTCTCACTGGCCAGAAGGTCAGCAGCTGCCACTGTCCACCACTGGCTCTGTTGCCTTCCGGGCCACTGTTTGGGTCTCAGCTCTGCTACTTCCTGGCTGGGTGACCTTCTCACATTGCCTCAGCTGTTGGATCCACAGCGACATCTCATCACTGTCTCCTGCCCTGGGCACCTGGCACTGATGCCCACACCGTCAAGGTCAGTTGACCTGCCTGTATTCCGACCATCATGACACTGATCAGAGCTCAGGTGGGGGCCTCTCCTTCCTGTCCCTGGACCCAGCCCAGGGCGTGCCTGCCACTGAGGAGACTGCAGAAAGGGACCTGTCCTTCATCTTCTCTGCCTGCCTGCAATCCCAGAACACACCTTTCTCATTTCTTCCGGGATGCCTGTGGGTGTTTCCTGCTGGATGGGATTAAAAAACAAAAACAAAAACAAAAACAAAAAACAGGCAGAGACAACAAGGAGTTTCAGGGTATTTTATTGAAACAAGGTGGGTCAGAAGCTGAGCAGCGGGAATCTTCTGATGCTCGCTGACCCCTTTTCCACCCTCCACTCCTCTAATCAACCCTTGACCTCATTCAAAGGTCAGGGTCGGGTAGTCAGTGAGTTAGATTTGGGGTCACATGTGACAGCGGAAGAGGGATTTTCCTAACTTCCAGGAGGAAGTGAGTTGGGGCTTAGGTGACAGGAGAATTGAGCATGACTCAACCTAGCAGAGGAAGCAGAGGCCACTCTGCACCTCTGGGTTCCTGGGTGATGCCACCCAGAGCCCTGTCCCCAGGCGACTGGGTGGGGTCACTGGATGCCACACCATGCTCCCCTCTTTTGCTCTCTGCTAACCTAGGGCATGGCGTACTCTACTCGCTACATGGCACTGGGTGCCAGTGGGTGGGCTGGGCAGTGGGAGCGGGTGACTTAGCCCTGGAAGCCCAGCTCCTTGTACTTGGCGGCAATGTCATTCCGGAAGAGCTCCAGGGCCTTGCTCATGGCGCCCTGAGCGTCTGCTCCAAAGTCCCCGGGATGCTTGCTCTGCAGGACCTGGATGATGATTTCTGAGATAAACTGCAAGAAGGGGACAGAGGTTACAGGGCATCTGCCTACTGCCCCTCTCTTTATTCTAGGACCATTTCCCGCACACTTAGGATGTCCCAGGTGCCATTCTGTGCCATCATTGTGAACCAACTCCTTTGAACCCCACCACCACCATCCCTGCTTTGTAGATGGGGAAACTGAGGCAGAGATAGGTTTTAGCTATGTGCTGAAGTCACACAGCCAGGAAGGGACACTTGAATCTGGGGAGGGGGGCTCTCTGGAAACCCCCACCCCTGACTTCTTGTGTACCCACACCACTGCAGGGTGCATTCCCAGCGGCCAGTCCACGGGAGCTTGCAGACAAGATGCCCTGCTCAGGGTCCGATAGCCCACCCAGGACCTGTGCTCAGTCAGGACACCGGGAGGAGGCTTTGCCAGCACGCATCTCATCTCTGAACTTAGGGCTGAGGATGACTGTTGACTCAGGCTCACACTGAGCCTGAGGTCACAGGTACTGACAAGGAAACAGCAGCAGGTGAGATCAGGCAGGTGGAGATTGGGGCTGCCCAGGACCCAAAGGCTCACGCTAAAACTGTCACAGCGCTTATCACTGGTGACTTGAACTTTGGTCCCACACAGCCTTGGCTGCTATACCTAGCGGTGGCACCTTACTGAGGAGACTTCTGAGTGACCAAGTTGAGGTCATGTAGCAGGTTGGTCCCAGGGACCGTGGGACACACCCCTGCTACCTCAGCAGTGGGGGGTGCAGCTGCTGTCTGAATCTTTTTCACTGTCTAGTGACACATTGGAGAGGAGAGCAGGACACAGGTGCGTCCAGAGGGTGCCTGTGAAATGTGCTTCATGGTTCATAGACACAGCCAAGAGTGTGGAGTCTACCCTCAGGGAGCTGGGAGAGGGCAGCTGGCCCTGCCCTGCCTTATGACTCCATCTGCAAAAGGAGGACTGAGGGGACCCCCCTGGGGGCTCCTGGCCTCTCTCCACCTCACGAAGTAGGACAGCCATGCATCAGTGAAACAGAAGGTCCCCTTGGGGCCCCCCCGGCCGCTCTCTGACAGAACCCTTGGGGAGGGGAAGGGGAATCCTGTCTCTGTGACTTGCATGAGCTATCTGTGCCTCGGTTTCCTCATCTGTCCAGTGGGTACAACAAGGGCCCCTGCTTCTGGGGAGAAGGCAAGCGGCATGTCAGGCACATTTTCACACTGCAGCGCTCACTCAGCATTTGGAGACAGACACTGAACAGGAAGCTGGGGGGGCCCTCAGCACCCTCGAGGGGAACAGGGTTGGGGCAGGTTGCAGAGGAGAAACTGGGCCTCGTGGGGAGAAAGCAGGCCAGTCTGCACAGAGAGGCTAAGCTGGGGATCGCAGCTCTGCCCCTGGAGGCTCGTCCTCCGACCACGGCCGCCTACCTCCAGGTACTTGACGGGAATCTTGTGTTTGGTGGCGTGTGACTGGGCCAGGGGCTGGATCTCCGAAGCGTGCTGCCCCTTCTTCTTCAGGATGCCACCCAGGGCTGTGAGCACGGTGCAGCCATGCTTCTTCAGGTCGTCTGAACCCTTCATCTCATCTTCTGACTTCAGGTTCTTGAACTTGTCAAACTTCTCCAGGGTTTCGGGGTGAGTCTTGAACAGCCTAGGGGGCAGGGAGGGATGGCGTGAGATGGGTAGAGTGTGGAGGCCACCAGGCCCCAGCTGCATCTCTTCCCAGCTGTGCGGCCTGGGCCGATTCACCGCACCTCTCTCTGCTTCCGCATCCGCAAGGAACAGGGGTGACGCAACCTGATCCAAGGGGTTAAATGAGGTAGCCCATCCAGTGGGTGCCCATCAGGCACCGTACGTGTGGGACAATTCACCCTCTTCTTCTGTTGGTTACTGAGAAGGGCAGTGCCTCCTCACCCCATTTTCTCTGTTATCTGGAGAGTGGACAATGGGGTGTGCTATGGCTAAGCATCTGTGTGTCCGGCTCAATGCTGGGCTCACCCCTACCTTTCGGGTCACATTCATACTCTGAGATGGAAATATCCTCAGCAGGACCGCAGGGCTGGTGTGCAGAGAAGCCGGGCAGCCAGAGGATCTGGATGACTCAGAAGCTGCCCCACCCCCCCTTCCTCAGCCCCAGGTCTCTGTCAGGAATGCCTCTACCACTTCCCGCCTGAAGACACCAAAACATGACCTTCTGGACCTCCTGGCCGGCTGTGGCTGCCGTGAGACCCTGTTACACGGGCACAGACTTCAGATCCCACCTTATCCATTTTCCAGTGGTGATGGCAAGCGGGCCCACCGAAGACCACAGCTGCTCCTGGCCACCTCGTGAACTCTGACCTCATCCAGCCAGCCCGAGCCCTGCTCTGGGAGGATGATGAGGGCTATGAGAGCCACCAGCCTCCCCAAGTGAGGCCAATCCCTGATCCACTCATGGGCAAATAAAATCCCATCGAGGGTGATGGCCAGCCCTGAGTCACAGCAGGTGTCAGGGCCACCGGACAGTACGAGAATTCACAGCTGCTCCCCGCTAGAGTCCCACCCTGATTTGTTCACTAGGGTGAA
Organism: Psammomys obesus; assembly: GCF_907164565.1. Lineage (NCBI taxonomy): Eukaryota > Metazoa > Chordata > Mammalia > Rodentia > Muridae > Psammomys > Psammomys obesus. The sequence continues at coordinate 326,783 of NW_026596079.1, read as the reverse complement.
CATGGCTCCCCAGACTCTGTGTTTTCCTTTTAGCATTGCTATGAGAATATACATTTTCCTCTGTGCACTAAAGTCGTGTGGGAAGCACCTGGTCCCCATGGCCCCTGTCCCACAATCCCACGGGGGAGTAGGATGCCCACGCTACACCCAAAGCAGATTCTGTCATCCCATCACGTCACAGAGGAGGAGCTGAGAGGTCTAGGGCACAGCCAGCAGAGGGAGCGTGGGAGCCTTGCCTCTCTGCCTGACCCCTCCCCCCATCCCTGTCAGTCCTCCTACAGTGCAGGACAAAAGGGTTACAATGCTCCACAGTGGGGACAGCGCCACCTCCCCAGTGGATGGGTGCTTGGTATAGTCACTCAGGTCAGCCCTTCTGTGCCCCTCTTCCACGTCATTCGTCACAGACAGGCCTCCCCGTCACTCAAGAACTTCACAGCATGTCAGCCATCAGCTCTGCCCACTGCAGGAGCTCATTCCAACTGCATGAAGTCAGGAACGCACGCAAGTCACTTCTTGCTCTGTGATTCCAAGCCACAACCAACGCAGCCATCACTGGTCAGCCGCTGCGAGAGGCCGGTGCGGCAGACTCCATGAGACAGCTATAGACACTGAGGCACAGGAAGCCTGAGGGTCCTGCAGGGGTTTAGCTAGGCCCTGCGGCTTCCCCTTCACCCCCGGGGTGACCACGTGGGCCCTGTCACTGTCACGCAATGGCATCCCCGTTGTAAATGATAGCATACAAACCCGGCCCCACCCCCTCCCACATGCTCTCAGAGGGACCTGAGCACAAACATACAAGTGTGTTCTTCACGTGTGTGAAGATCCACGCACACAAGCTGGTGCCATGAAGATCGGTCGGGCCTCTCCCCAGTCATGGCTGTGTCATAGCGGCAGCCCGGGAGCCCATCCAGAGCTGCGTGCGTCACTGTCAGCTTGTCTCTGGCACCTTGTCCAGGGTCCCTGAGCTCCTGACTATTATTATCTAGCGACAATGACCCTTGAGTTCCGCTGACAGACAGGAGGCCTGACACCCACAGGTGAGCCCAAGGTCACCATGCTGGATGAGGCCAGAAGAGGGAAGGAACACAGACTCGAGGCTTTTCCAGACACTACATTCTGGTCCTGGCTCAGTCTCCAGTGTCCTGTGTGAGGCTGAAACAGTCACTCAGTCTTTCTGGGTCTTGGCTCACTGAACGTAAACCAAACTGATTCCTTAGCTCCTAAAAAGACTCGCCCCAATCTCACCCTCTCCTGGCACTGGGCAGAATAGGATTAGGCTTGGTCACGTCACAGGGGAGTACAGACCCCCACCCAGCCCCTTGCCCCCCTGAACCCTGACTTTTACAGATAGGGTGTCCGGAGTGATCCATAGCCCACACACCCAACTCAGCCCCTGTGGAAGAGACCAAGGATGTTTTCCCAGGGTTCCCCTCTTCATCCTGTTGCCAGGTGGCCAGGCTCAGCATTCAGGCAGTCAGGATGGTCAGGGAAGGGAGGCTGGCCTCTAAAATTAGACCCCCACCTAGGAGCACACGGCTGGTGGACAGAAGGGTCACCTACAGTGAGGAAGTTTCAGCTGGAATCCCATCCGCATTCTTGCTAGCTGCGTGATTTGAGACAAGTTGCTAAACGTCTCGGTTAGATATAATGCATGAGTTCCTAAAAGTGATCCAACACAGGGCCTCACTCTGTTAGACTCCCTTCTTCTCCTCTCCACCTCCACCACCATTGTCACCAGCAGGAGTCTTCCTCAGGGGTGGCCTGCCACCCACCGACACAGGCTGTTTGCGGCTCTATGAGTCAGTTCTCTCATTGTGTGGAGAGTTGCAGCCACTTCTAGTCATTCTCAAACATTTCTTGACTCCCAAATCCTTTCCCCAACGAAAATATCATCATAGGGGTCGGGGAGATGGTTCAGACGTTAAGAGCACTTGCTGTTCTCCCATAGGACGGGAGTTCAATTCCCAGCACCCACCTGACAGCTCCCAACCATATGTAACTCCCGTTCCAGGGGATATAGTGCCCTCTGCTGGCCTTCTTGGGCACTGCATGCACATGATGCATCATCCCTATAAATGGAGGCAAAGCACTCACAAAATAATAATAATAAATAAATAAAATAAGTAAAACTTAAAAAAAAATGCAAGTACAAATGAACCAGAAAATAGCTGGGGAGGAAGAGGTGAGGTAGGGCTCAGAGGGAACAGCCCCTTTCACTTGGAGCCCACAGCTCTGCTCGCTGCTGGATCTCCTTGTTCTAGAACTCTGTGCTTACCAGCCCAGGCCTCAGAGTTCTGCTAAGGTATGTGCAGGAATGACCTTGCTGAGGTCAGCAGGCAAGGCTGGGGTTGGTGTCTGGGACAGACCAGGAGCCCAGGGCCCAAGCGATACCTTAGGAGTTGGCATGCCGCCTTGGGAGGCCACCTCCCTGTGCCCCCAACAGGAGAGGGCAGGAGCAGCTGGTGTGGCCCCATGACCCAAGCCTGAGACATGGTGGGGTGTCATGCCCTTGTGGGAACTGGGTGGGAACTGGCAGGCCTCGGTTACTCCCCTGGGAAGGGAAGACTATCTCTCTGATGACACAATACCCTGGGTCTCCTTCAAGCCTTAAATCACTGCCCAGGACCTGGCAGCCTTGGAGTCTTGCAAGACTCTGTTCTACCAACCCTGCCCCCAACAACCTGCTGTCCACAGCAAAGGAGGATTCCAAATCTCAGGGCACTCAAGGGGTCTCAGAGACCGTGGCAAATAGTTCAAGGCAGAAATATGGCTTAAAGAGGGGAAATAATTTTGTCCAAGGTCACACAGAAAATCTGTGGCCTAGGAATTGATAACAACTTGGGGTGAGGATTAGTCCAGTTAGCCAGGCCTGTAGGCCCAGCATCTAAAGGGATCTTGGGAGAGAAAGACAGGCAGGGAAAAGCTGAGATACCCAGGTGTTCCAGCAGCTGACGAGCCTCCTTTCGGTATGGCTGCCTGAAGGGCTCTGACCTCGGATGACCTTGCTCCCCAAGCAGAGGAGTTAGAAACAGACCAAGTCTAAGGGAGTACTCAAGACCATTGAGATCAGGTGGGAAACTCACCCTGGATTGGAAGTAGCAAGGAATCCATTTCCGAACTACAGTTTCAAGGACATTGCAGGGGCCGATGGCCATAGGACTACCATCTCCCAGAGCCAAAAATTACTGCTCACACATATCTCATCAGGCTTCTGAGCCCGCGGAGCCCGGAGCCCAGGGAAGATCCCCAGCCTCTGCATGGGCACTGAGGAGGGAGGCCCTGTGCGCAAGCCTCAGCCCTCTCCTCTTGCCCAGGCTCAGAATCTGCAATTTTCCGGGCCTGTCTAGGAGTGCCTTGCAGCAGAAGACAACCATATGATCCAAGCTTTCAGTCCGCACTAGTAGACAAGATCTCTCGCCGCCTTCATTATCCTGTCTGTCATGATAAGATTCTTCTGGTGGGCTGTCTGATGCTCAGGTTTGCTTCGGTTGCTGACCTCAGCTGGGATGGATGGACCCCTGTTTCCTCTCCCCAGCCCAATCCCCAACACTTAGAAGCAAATGCAACACAACCCAGCCTCATCACTGCAGCCAACTGGTCTACCCTGCCAGCTTCCATTTCGCAGCCATATGCTGGTTATCCTTAAGGAACAGGTAAAGGGAAGGGGGGGAGGTCTCTTCCTCTTACCTGATGAGGACTTCCTGTCCATGGCCGGCAAGATCAGCCTCCACCTTCCCCCAGACATTCAGCACCAGCTGCCATTCCCCATCACTGAGCCCCATGGCGACTTCTGAAGAGGACAAAAAGAATGAGTGTGGGCCGGCTGTCAGCTACGGTTTGGGGCCACCTGGTCCTTGAAGGGCTTTTATACCCACCCGGATGCTAGTCTGGCCAGGATCACTGGGTGCCACACGCTCCTCCTGCCGCCCTCCTCAACCCCCTAGGGGTCTAATCTCTGCCTTTCTCTGGCCCGCACATGGGCAGCTATTTTGGGGCAAGTGCCATTGTGGGGAGCTAGAACAGCTTGGGGCAATAGGGGGTGGGGAGTGGGAGCCAGCCAGGCCACTGTCTGGACTTGCACAAGCCCGGAGAAAGGGCACAGAGGCCACTGCCAGCAGTTGAAACCCAATTCTCCCCCTGTCTGCTGCCCCAAGGGCACTTGTCATGTTTCTAAGCTTGGGCACAGGCATCTTGCTGGTCCCCGAAGGTCTCCTCCTCTCACTCTCTGATTGCTTTTCTTTTGTGTGTGTGTGTGTGTGTGTGTGTGTGTGTGTGTGAGCATGTGTGTGTGTGTGTGTGTATGTGTGTGTGTGTGTGTGTGAGCACGCGTGCGTGCGTGTGTACCACAGCATGTTCCCAGGGGTCAGAAGACAACTTTCAGGAGTGGATTCTTTCCTTTTAGAAGTGCCCAGGGATCTTGCTCAGATCCCCAGCCTTGGTGGCAAGCCCTCGTACCCACTGAGGTACCTTGCCCCTCCCCACCGCCTCGTACTTTTCTGATGCTCCAAGCCTAGCCGGGAGTGGTAGGAAGGAGCCTCCATGGGTCTGTACCTGTGGATGGACAGCCCAGGCAAGTCTCTGACTTAAAGAAGGCCCCGCTCTGGGCCTGGCCCCTGCTCCCTCCGAAAGGTTGGGCTGCCATGCCCCATGCAACCTCAGCCCCTTCCCTTTGCGTGTGACCTCCTGTCCCACCACGGCCCTTGCTGTATCACATGGCGCTTCCAGCAGGGTGGTAACTGCGAGCACCCTCGGACCCTGCCAGGTGCAGGCCCTCTTCTTTTCGACTAATTCTAGCAATCCCCCAAGGAGCCCTCAGGGTGAGCACTGACAGGGTCCCGAGGATGGATAACACAGCCGGCATTTGATTCTGGTGAGACTGGACCCACAGTTTATGCTCTTGAAAATCTTATTTGGGGGCTCCGGAGATGGTTCAGTGGGTAAAGACACTTGCCTCCAGGTCTGATGGCTGAGAATTCCATCCTCAGTACGCCCTCACACAATAAGCAAACGTAAAAATAAATTTAAAATATTATTTTGGGTTTTATGAGGGTTCAGAAGTCTGCTTTATTCGCCCGTGTTTTGAAGTCCACATAGGGGTCTATACCAAATTTGAGCTGAAGAAACGCTGTTGAATAAAAGGTCTGGCTTTACAAGAAAGACAGGCTGGACTGAGCGTCCATCTGCCTGTCCAGCTTCCTGTCTTGCAGCTGTTTAGTGGCCAGCCAGCAGCCAGCTGTTACCATCCTTCCATCTGTGCACTTATCCCCATCTCCAGCTACTCCTCAATCAACCCATTCATCATCCATCCACCCACCCTTCATCCGTTACCCACCTATCTGCCCAGAATTCACCCATTATTTAGCATCCAACCATCCACTCTCCATCCTTCATCCAAGTCCCACCCATCGATTATCCATTTTCTATCATCCATCCATCTATCTATCCACCCATCTGTCATCCCTCATCCCTCCATGCACCCTCCCTCCATCTACCCACCCATCACTTAACCTACCATCTAGTCAACAGCCACGGAGAGCACATGGCATGATGGCCGTGATGTCACATGCTCAAGCATCAGAATTAAGGACATCCTGTGGCACCCCTGAGGAGGGTGCCCCGTGCAGCGATGGAGGTTGCATGGACACTTCTGTTTGTGCAGGGCATTCTGGTTTTTGCCTTGTCTTGTTTCAGACAGGGTCTCACTACGCAGCCCTGACTGGCTTGAAACTTGCTCTGTAGCCCAGGCTGGCCTCAAACTCACAGCAATTTGCCCGCATCTTCCAAATGCTTGGACTGAAGGCATGCAAGACGACACCCAGGCGCTTTTCAGGTTGAAAAGTGTCTCCCTGGCAAGGTCCCATCCAATTGCCAACTGAGGAAGGGGGCACGCCATCCCACTTACAGCCTAGCTCAGGAAGAGCAGACCGCATGTGTCTGCCTAGGCTGGCTCTGCTCTGGGGGTGTCAGTGGTGACTACCAACCTTCATGACTCTCCAGAGCAGTGGTTCTCAACCTGTGGGTCGCAACCCTCTTTGGGGTTGAATGACCCTCTCCCAAGGATCGAGTCTCAGATATCCTGAGTATCAGAAATTTACATCACGATTCGTGAGTAGCAGCATCACAGTTAGGAAGCAGCAACAGAAATGATAATGAGGAAATGTACTAAAGGGTTTCAGCATTAGGAAGGCTGAGGACCACTGCTCCAATGGGCCCTGGCCAGGTGTCAGTGGGGAGTGACGCCGTGAGACCATGTGACTGAGCCCTTCAAGCCAGCCACCAACCACAGGGCTGACGCCTGACTCAGGGCAGCCAATAACAGGACTCTACCCGAACAGCTGGGGCTGTTTGCTCTGACAGTCAGACTGCTCTTCAAACTGCGGCCAGGGCTGTGGCTAGTGGGAAAACGCAACAGGAGAACTGTGAAACTCATGCCCACACCCTGGAGGAGGCCAGTTCCTGGGAGCCCCCGCCTCCACCATGACTCTGTACGTCCTTTGGGAACATCAGCCAAGTGTGGATGAGCTGAAAGGCAAGAATCACCCCCCCCCCCCCCCCCCCCCCCCGTTCACGCCTAGGCTGCTGGCCATCAGGGCCCAAGCCAGCCAAGCAGGACGACTCGGGCTCCAGAGCAAACGCTCATGTATCATTCATCTTTCTCTTTGTTTACCCTCATCCCATAGCCAGGGACCGAGGGCCTGGTCAGTGCCGGTTTTACAGGAGCTGAGCCTCTGCAGCCCCCCTCCCCCGCTCCACATCTGATCACAGAAAATGAGTTCTGGGTGCAGGCGGGGAAGGCAGAAGAAAAGAGGCCAACTGTCCCCAGCTGGCCAGTCCACCTAGGCCTCATGCTGGGGAGCGCACTGGCTCGCTGCCTTTGCACACCTGCCAGAACCAGAATCTCTTGGTCCTTACACCAGCAGGACCCCGTGCAGAATTCACAGTTTATGGCGTGTCCCTGTGGACAAGACCTTCCAGCTCTGCTGTCTCCAGCTCCCCAGAGTTGTCTGATGGGAACTAGAGTAAACCTTCACCCGTCCCTCAGTGGGGTAAGGCATTTCACTAGGAGCTGTCACCAGTTCGACAGGTGTCCCCTGAGCCAGCCTGCTTGGGGAGACCTGTGGCTCCAAAGTAGATGGACTTTTTTTTAAAGCTTCACCGTAAGCTCTTGGGGCGGCATGGGCAACCGGGTATACTTACACATCGTCACAACAGAGCCTGCCTCTTGGTTGCCTTGGAGACCTGGAGCCAACAACCTCTCTGTTTGGTGCCGGTTAGTCTCCCTGTGACAGCTGCAGCCTGGCCAGGCTAGGAGGTGGCAGAACCTCCACGAGGAAGCTGGTGAGCAAGACGCCCTAATGCCTGACGTCTGCACGCCCTCGTCGCACACGTACCCATGTGGGTTTGCTAGACCCCCAGAGGACAAGCTAAATTCCCCAGCCAGCCCAACACCCCGCCTATCCCAAAGCGTTTAGCATCCCCAAGCATAAAAACCTTGAGACTAGTAAAACCCATTAGTCTCAAGACCCAAGGGTGAAAGTTCTCATGTGACATGGCCTTCTGCTTTTACCTGTCTAGAATCTTGGTTTCTAGACGCCACGCCAGGATCATAGCCGTCTAGGGGTGGATTCATCTAGAATGACAGGAGCGTGTTGTCTAGGTGCTAAAGAGGTTTTTTTAGTGTGTTCCGTCCAGTGTCCCGCTGGATGTCCTCTGACAGATCACCACCTGATACCTGCTTGATGCTTCTAGGGTCGGTGGGCACTGCCCGGGGCTGTACGTTCAAATGCTTTCTATCGACCCAAAAGACACCTGCATGCCACTCGCTCTCTGGCTTGGACTCCGCTTGCTTCTGGGACACAGGGAGCCTGTCAAATCTCACACACAGTTGTGTTGGGGTTGCTAAAAGCTCATCTAGCTTTTTCCTGTCCAGACTACCCCTTCTGAGGATTCTGAACATCACACCGGACAAAGCAAGCCAGGAGCTCGGTCTGTCCGTGGCCGTTGGGCATCGAGGTGCCCAGGCAGCTGCGCACTTCACCTCACTCAAGGGCCCAGTCTCATCTGGTGCCGTGGGAACCTGACAGCCTTTGGGCGGCCAACAAGCCTCTCTTTGCAAGGTCAAGAGATGGCTCCTTCAGGCTCTCCAGGGACTGATGACACGGTGTGTGTGTGGGGGGTGAGCGCTCTGACTCCTGAAGCCTGGGTCCCCTCCCTCTTTCCTCCTTAATCTGGGCAGGGCTTCTGCCTGATTTCTTCTACCTCCAGCTCAGACACATCTCTGGCCGCCAAGACCTCCCTCTGGCTGTCACGGGCCAGGACACATGCACAACAAACCTGACGTTGGTAGGTCCCGGGAAACCCTGATGGGGTGTGGGAGCCTCCGGGCTTTCTTCAGGTCTCTCACAAGCTCACCACCTACGGCCGGGGCTGCCCTTCTCAGCCACTGGCATACCGAAACTATGCCGACCCGTCCCCCAGATATCCTCCGGAGCCCGAGCCGGTGACCAAGGCTGAGAGCGAGGAAGGTGCCCCTCAGGGGCCGGGAGACGCACAGGGAGCTAAAAATACAGTTTGCACGCAGGCCTCTCCTTCCCTGAAGGCCCTCAGGGGCTTGTTGGAAAGGTTGGCAGGCACACAGGATCTGCTTGTCCCAGTCAACAGGTGTGGCCTGGGGCACCAGCCCCCTTCCCTCTCCCCCTCTATAGCTCCCCCACTCCCTGCTGACCCTTCACCCGGATGAGCCAGGCCCTCTCCACAGGGCTTGCTCACTCCTCTGCTTCCTTGAGGGCAATCCCCCCTTTGCCTTCCAGGCTCCAGTGCAGGTTTAGTCCCCTTACGTCTCTGCTTTGGGGTGCAGACGGTCTAGACCAGTAGAACCCCATAATTACTCTGTGAGTGCTCTGGGGCCAAGATTAGAGACTTACGGGTGCAAAACACAGGGCTTGCTCCAGAAGAGACCGTTTACGCTGAGCCAAACAAGAGCGACCAGCGCTGAAAACAGGGGTTCATGTCATACACACATGTCAATAAAAGTTCTCGCATGCCAAAGCCTCCTGTTTTTACAATCTCTAGAGCCTTGGTTTATAGATTCCAGGCTCACAGACATCTGGGGCGGAGACAGCTAGGAAGACAGGGACATGTCCAGATGCTGAGAGGCCTTTCGGTCCCATCCAGCTTCCCACTAGGTGTCCTCTGGTAGATGGCCGCCTGATAGCGCTGGGGAGCTGGGGACAGAGCGGAGCCGGAAGGCCCTGTCCACAGGAACACGCAATGAAGTGAGTTCTGCCCAGCGGCCCGCTGGTGTGAGTAGGACCTGGAACTGCTGGTTCGGGCAGGTGTGTGGAGTCGGGGAGGCAGTGCCCTCCGAGCGTGTCCCGGCCAGCCTGGGACATCTGGCCTCTTTCCCTCTGCCTTCCCCTCCTGCACTCAGAACTCACCGTGTCGGGGACCAGCGATGGGCAGCACCTGCATGTGTGTCCTCGTGAACACTCTTCACTGTGGAGGGGTTATGGCAGCGACCCGTCTGTGTCCTTGTTGGTTTGTTTGTTTGTTTTTACGCAGGGTCTCCTGTAGCCCAGGCTAGCTCTGAACTCCTGGTTCTCCCGTTCTACCTCCCAGACGCTGCGAGACTAAAAGAGTGAATCAAGGCACTTAGCAAATGCATTGGCGAGGTCGGCAGGTAAAGCGTGTTACGGGGAAACCCTAAGATTTCAAATGCCAGCTGGAGGCGTTCCTAGATTTGGGGCTGTTGGAAGCCAATGGCTTCACTTGGTGGTAGGAAGATAATGATCAGATGAAGAGAGGTGGGTGATACATGGCTAGGTAAGGATATGGAAGATAGGCCAAAACAACGCTGGCTTTGGATCTGCAACACTCCAGCTCTCCAGGGCTCTAACCAGTCGGCCAGTCTTCCACATAGGGGCCTTACACAGGGATTTGTGTTCACAGAGCCTGCCCCCCACCCTCCAGAGTCCTTCCTTCGGGGTAAACACTCTCATAGTGCCCGCTCTTAGACATGAAGAAAAGAAAGGTTAGGAATTTTGTTCAAGGTCACCCAGCAAGTTCACGATCAGAGCCCGCGGGGTCTGCGCTTTGTGGTTCAGCGGTGCTCTGATTTTAGTTCCTTCTCCTGCTCCTCGCCTTCTCATCTTCCTGGCCGCACTAATAAGCATCGGGCCCGGGCGTTCTGAACGCTTATTTTAGCGTTTGGATTCCGTTCAGGGTGCCAGGGTCCAGAAGGAAATGGTCGCTTTCCCCTAGGCGGTCAACGGGAGGGGAGGGGAACCTGCTGCCACCTAGTGGCAACCCGAGGAATTGCCGCTGCCGGCCGGCTCTCCTCCGGCAGCTCGACACGCTCGTGTGCCCGCCCCTGCGCTCACGGCCCCGGGCCTGGAACACCGGTGATGCTTTCCACGCTGTTAAAAGATGAGCTGCCCGCGCTCCTGGCTCTCAGGGTCTCCGAGGTCGCGGAGGGGCCGGCAGGCTGTGCCTGGCTTGTGGAGTGGCCTGTGGGTAGAGGGGACAGTCGGCTGAAAGGAGGAGAGCAGGAGGGAGCTGGGAGCACGGGTACCAAGAGGCGTGAGCCTGTGCGGAAGGACCAGGCAAGGACTTGAGGGCGCAGAATGGACCAAGTGAGGTTCTGCGGTTGGCTAGATCTCCGGTGGCTGAGGAGGGACAAGTAAGGCTGCTTTAGCAGGTGTGTGAAGGGCAGTGAGGGCGGCTCAGCTGGGCGTGAGGCTGGAGAGCCACGGGGCTGGCTTATCCTAAACCATCTGCCACCCAGAGAAGGAGTGTCGGCCTCGCTTCGCCCGGCGGCTGTCGGAGGAGAACTTTCAGAAGTGTTCTTTCTCCAGAGCCATCCTGAATGTGTGTGTGTGTGTGTGTGTGTGTCTGTGTCTCTGCATGTGTATGTTTCTGTGTGTGTGTATGTCTGTGTGTGTCTATGTGTACCTCTGTATGTGTATGTCTCTCTGTGTGCATCTGTGTGTCTGTATGTGTATATGCCTATGCCTGTCTGTGTATGTGTGTGTTTATGTGTGTCTTTGTGTATGTCTCTGTATGTGTACGTCTGTGCGTGTGTCTGTATGTGTGTATGTCTATGTGTGTCTGTGTATGTTCATGTCTGTGAGTATGGATGTCTGTGTGTATGTGTCTATGTGTATGTCTCTGTGTGTGTATGTATCTGAGTATGTCTGTGTGTGTGTTATGTCTGCATGTGTGTTATGTCTGTGTGTGTATTATGTCTGTGTGTGTATTATGTGTATGTGTGTGTTATATCTGTGTGTATGTATATTATGTCTGTATGTGTATGTCTGCGTGTGTTTGTATGTGTGTATATTTGTGTGTGTATGTGTGTATGTATCTGAGAGTGTCTGTGTGTGTATTATGTCTGTGTGTGTCTGTATGTGTGTTATGTCTGTGTGTGTATTATGTCTGTGTGTCTGTGTGTTATGTCTGTGTGTGTGCACATGTGTGTGTGTGTCTGTATGTGTGTATGTCTGTGTGTATTATGTCTGTGTGTCTGTACGTGTGTGCACATGTGTGTGTGTGTGTGTGTGTAGGCATGCACGTGGCATGCAGAGGAGGACATACAGAGGGCTGTGCTGCTCCATCACTCTCCACTCTATTCCTGGGACAAGACTTCTCACTGAGCCTGGAGCCTGTTCCTTTTCTGTTGGGCTAGGCTGGCCAGCAAGCTCCCGCCATCCGCCTGTCCCTCCAGCCACCCCCTGCCCAGCGCTGAGGTCACGAGCACACGTGGCCATGCCTGACCTTTTCCCTGAGTGCTGGCGTTTGGAGCTCAGGGCCTCATGTCTGGTAGCCGCCACTCTCATCCGCAGTGCCAGCTCCCCAGCTCCTCACCCGAGCGTCAAAGCAGGGAGTAGATGGAAACCCGCAGCAAGGGGTGGTATGTAGTAGGTGCCCTATGATTGCACACTGGGATATGAGGTACTGAGAGACCAGGAGAGACTGATCTGCTTCATCAACACAGGCATACATGTGTGCTGTGTGCATACATACAGTGTGTTTGAAGGTATGTGTGTGTGTGTGTGTGATATGCAGGGTCATGCATGTCCCGAAAACACGGGAAACTTTGTAAAGTAAGTCCTCTCCTTCCACCTTTGCGCGGGTTCCAGGAACGGAACTCTGTCATTGGGCTTTTGCGGCAAGGGCCTTTACGCACTGAGCCATTTTGCTGCCCCAGTGGGAGGTTCTTATGAGCAGAATAAGGAGAGGACATGTTAGTAGCAAAAGTCTGGAATATTCCACGTTTGAAGGGTAAAAGGGAGAAGAGCGAGAGAGGTTAATCAGACAAAACCAGAAAAGGTGGTCCCTCCTTTCTGAATGTACACTACTTGGTTAGATCCTGTCACAGCTGGCCACCAGGGCCACCTGGCCTGTTTGCGTCTGAGCTTTCCAGACAGTTCTACCCGGCAGCTCAGAAGCAGCACTCCTTCGAAACCCTCCTCCTCCGAGCTCCTTCCCCGAAGCTCTTCCTTCTTTGTTTTAGCTACCTAGAGGCCACACAGGCTCGACGTCCCCCACTTCTCTATAAAAATACCTCTAGCTCCGGGCTCAGCGGCCGCTTCCGCTCTGATCTGTGGGGTCTTGTCCCAGGGTCATTTTCCTGGGTAACATCTAAAATGCCTCAATAAGCCCTTTGATTTCAGATAGCTTTTTGAAAAGTTTTGGCTCACCCGTTATCCCAAACACAAAAACTAAATCACCCAGGTTGGCGGGTTAGGCCCCAAAAGATGGGACCCTATTGATTTTTCTTTCATTTAGAAGTACTCCGGGAAAGACGTCGACCGGGTTCTGTGTTGTGTGCGTGTGTGCGTGCTTGTGTATGCTTGTGTGTTGTATGTGTGTGCTTGTGTGCGTATGTGTGTGCTTGTGTGCGTATGTGCTTGTGTGTTGTGTGTGTTGGGCACATGTTCACCTGTGCACCTCTTCTGAGCCCAGAAGAGGATGCCGGAGGCTTACCCCACTGCTCCCCACCTGTTTCTCTGCAGCTGAGTCTCTCGATGAACACCGTGATCCTCCTGTCTCCACCTCCACAGTGCTGGGGTTACAGGTGTGATGGCAACACTCTTTCTGTGGGTGCTAGGGTTCGAACTCAGATCCTTATGCAGCAGGAGCTCCTGCCCACTGAGCCATCTTCCCAGCCCCTGGAGAGTTGTCTTAAAATGAATTTATTTCATGATTTGTTATCACTAAATGCCTGGCTTGTATAACTATTTTCTGGTTTTGCCTCTTAATTTAAAACAAAACATGTTTTAAATTGTAATGGCAATACATCCCTTTCTTCCCTCCAGTTTCTCTCAGCCTCTCTGGAAACCCTCTCAAGTTGATAGCCTCCCATTATTAGAGTTTTGTTGTATACATATGTGAGCGCACACATATATGAATACAGCCTGCTGCCTCTATTTATGTTGGCGATGTGTATATGGTTTCGAGGCTGGCAACCAATATGGAGGCGCACTCTTGGGAGAGGCTAATTCTCCATCTCCATCGTTTGCCTGTAGTTCCTTGTTTAGGGGTGGGACCCTGCAGGGACTTCCCCTTTTATGCTAACATCCCCACTGATATGGCCATCGTCCTGATCTTGTTTATGTGGCCCCTTCTAGGTGGGCAGACTTCCTGGCCCATCTGACAGTCTCTCTGTCCCCTCCTCCATGCTGTCCCCGAACCACAGGCACAGGAGCTGTGAGGAAGACGTAGCTCCTGGGTCTGGGGCCTCACAATCTGAGGATCTCTGCAATGTGGCCAGTGGTGGCTTTTCTGCGATGCTCTCCATCTGCTGTTGAGAGAAGCTTCTTTGATGAGAGGTGGTGGCTCTGCTGATCTGTGGATGCAAGGAAAAGATGGGGTATGGAGAGCTGGGCAGTGGTGGTGCACAGCTTTGACTCCAGCACTTGGAAGGCGGAGGTGGGCAGATCTCTGAGTCTGAGGGCCAGCCTGGTCTACAGAACAAATTCCAGGACAGACAGGGCTATGCAGAGAAACCATGTCTCAAAAAACCAAAACCAAAACCAAAAAACAAACAAACAAAAAAGTTTTAGAATGTAGAACTCAATTAGGGGGGTTATGTTGGTCTAAAAAAGTGGCGGTAACAGAATCTTTTCTCAAGGCCTTGGCCTCGGTAGCCCCAGGGAAAGCTGGCATGATTTCCCTTCTGTCAAATGGGCCTTAATTCCAAAAGGAGATTAATATCCAGGATATACAAAGACCTCACTAAACAAAGAGTCGGGAAAACCAAATGACAATTTAAAACGGGTTAGGGGTCTAAATAGAGATTTTTCAACAGAAGAAATAAAACTGGCTAAGACATACCTCAAAGCGGGTTCATATCCTTAGCCATCAGAGGAATGCAAACTAAAACAACTCGGAGATTTCATCTCACCCCACGCAGAACAGCTAAGATTAACCAAAAACAAACAAACATCCTCAAAAGGCAAAACTAAATCTAACATATGGTCCAGCTTTATCGCCTTGTCAGATGCCCAAGAGATGACATCATACTCTATGGACCCTGCCCAGCCATGTTCACAGCTTCCTTATTCACAACAGCCAGGAAATGGGGAGTGGGGGACACAAAACAAAACAACAACCAAAAAGCCAACATAAATGTCCTTCGACAGATAAACGGACAACAAAAGTGTACCACGTAAACACAGTGGAAAACTGTTCAACCGTAACGAAAATGAAATCATGACATTTCCAGGTAAGCAGACGGGACTAGGGAAGATCATATTGAGTGCGCTAACCCAGAACCAGAACGCAAGCCCTGCCCTTCCGAGCATCTGCGCTTCCTGGCTCCGAATCTTCAGATGTGAATGTACAACGTGGAGAAGCCCCAGAAAGCAGGGAAGAAGAAAGAGAGGATAGGTGGGGTCGGGATGGCTGGATACAGGTGGTGTGACGAGGGAAATGAAGGAATGGCGGGGGTGGAGTGTGAGGGAGGGAGGTCAATATGGAAGAAGAAGAAATGAGCAACAACACCGAGGTTGTTTGATAAAGCCTCATGGAATCATTATTTTATATTCACCATATATAGATATGTTTCAGATATATATGTATATATATATATGTGTTAGATAGCTAGATAGATGATGGATAGATATATAGATAGGTATATAGATAATCTGTCTCCTAAAGGAACTTAGATCTCTTGGGCTGACGATACTCCCCACAACTAGGGAAGCAATTAAACATTTTATTTACCTATATAGTTGAGATTGCACAACCCTGCTTTGGGTGAAAAGGGGTCCCAAATTCAAGGCCTGTGGTAGACTACCCCATGTTCACACAAGGACCAGCAGCCGTTTTTAGAAGGTGCCTGGTCCCCACAGGCGTCTGGCTGGCTGCCTCCTGCCGATGCTTCACCAGGCTTCCCTAATGAGAAGCAAGATCGGCGCTTCTCTTCCCAGTTCCAAAGCAAGTCACACACCCGCAGGCTGCGCTGGGTTTCGTTAAAGCACATGCTTGGCACACCCAAACTATCAAGACCCAGTACACTGTCATCACCCCCAAAAGTTCCCTTACACCCTTTCCATCCGTCTCCCACCTCTTACACACTCTCTTGATTGGGGACAGGAGCACAGGCATACGCTCTCGGCCGCTAAATTAAGTCCAGGGCCTGTTAACCTTTTAAAAACCGTGGGTAGGTTTGGGCAAGAAAGACACTTAGGTGCCTGTGGTGGGGATGTGGCCAACATGGTGGTGGTGGTCATTCAGAACCACGTGGGAGGGGGGGCGGAAGACACAGCCTGAGCAGCCCTGCTGAATGGCACACCAACAGATAGTGTGCATTAGGAGGAGTCCCGACGGCCCAGGGCGGCATTCACGCTGGGTGGAGGCATCTCTGTGAAAAGGGGTGCCCTCCCCTCGGGCCCGCTCCTCAGTTCCCCGTTCCTCCACCCTTGACTCCTGCCCTCTGGAAAACCCAGGGCCTTCTCCCCAAAGCTCCTCCGTGGGCGGAGAACTCGAAAGGAAGGGACAGGGCATCTTTGGGCCACCCCAAAATCAAACCCACTCTGTAATGAAGGTTGAGAGGTGGTCACATCCTCCCATCAGCCTGGTCCCCACCTTATTTTTTTCACTGGAGGGGGAGGATTTGATCCTCTCCTTACCCTAGCTGTATCCCAAGACACCCTGGGGAGTTTCCCAGCAATTTAAAGACGCTTTGTTTTGTCCCATGGAGCATAGACTTGGATTTAGGCTGTAGGATCTATCAGTCTATGGAGAGTACACCAGGGCAAAAAGGAAGGTCTTGTCTTAGTTCGCTTTCTTTTGCTTTGATAAACACAAAGGCAACTTATCCAGGAAAGGTTGTGATTGGCTCACAGATTACTGGCCATCATCACGAGAAACCCGAAGCAGAGGCCGCAGAGGGGCACTGCTCACTGGCTGCCTCAGCCTGCTTTCTTACACAGCCCAGCACCACCTGCCTAAGATTGGCGCCACCCAAAGAGGGCTCTGCCCTTGACATTGATTATTAATCAAGAAAATGCCTCATAGTCTGGCCTCCAGGCCAGTCTTCCTCATAGAGGCATTTTCTGAACCGAGGTTCCCTCATCCAAGATGGCACTAGCTTGTGTCAAGTTGACAAAAACAAAACAAAACGAACCAGCGGATGCTAATGTGGAGGAACCGGAAGAGAGTGGAGAAGAGACCTCCAACTACCATGGAGCCTTGGCAGCTGTACGGGGAGGGCAGTGCAGGTTGATATACACTGAAGACATGGGAGAGAGCCTGGGGGAGGTAGGAGGACTAGCTTCTGAGGCTCCATGGAGCCAGGAGCCAGAACCAGCGGCTGTAACAAACACCCCCCAGTCACATTGGCCAGAGCGGTCCCTCATCTGTGTTAGCACCCAGTTCCAGCGGAGGCTCTGCTCCACATGAAGTCTCAGGGACCTAACTTCCTTCTTCAGGGTCACCAAACACCCCTGATCTCCTGGGTGAAGCCAAAAACGGAAGGAGGGAATTGCTCAGAACCAAGCGAGAGTTTTAAGAGAGTCCTTCGGGAGGCGTCTATAACCAGCCAGGTCTGCACACTGTCAGGGAGGACAAAGCCAGGCCTCTCTAGGCCAGGAGGATGAGGCCAGGACTGAGTGGGCACACTGCTGCCGTGGTCAGTGCCTGAGACCAGAAAACATCTGCTTCTACAGATGACCGTGTTTGGCAAATGTCTGGAGACGGTCGGGGAGGGAGAGGCAGGAGGAGGGGCAGGTGGAGCTCTGACCACACAGGAAGGCCAAGGGCTGGTGGGAAGAAGCAGGGGGATGATCTGGAAACCCCAAGATGACCAGACTGGCTGGGTGGGGAAATCTGTCAAGTAGGTTGGTCAAGAATGAGGTTGCAAAGGATTGCTGGGAGCCCACTGGGAATGAGCTCCAGCAGTCCGAGGAATGGCTGGGGGGGGGGGGGGCGGGGCATGACTCAGAGGGTCAGTTAAAATTAGTCCCTGTGGTCCAGAAGCCAAGAGGCACAGTGTGAGAGCAGTGTGGCAGCCAGCGACTGCCTCAGGGGAATCTTGGGCAGGGAGTCCTGTGTGGGAGTGGGGCTCTGTGTCCTCCCAAGAACGGAGTTAAGGCTCTGGGGCCTTTTGGGCAGTGTAACATTGTGAGGTGGCTTCCTGGTCAGCCTGGAGAGGTCCCCTATTTTCTTTACAGCCCCTCCCTCAAGGAAGCACTCTTCTCAAGAGGACCTGGTCACACTAATCCAGGAGGACCCCTCCTTCACCTTTGTGGCTCAGTCCACTGTCACTTTAAACCGGATGATGAGGCAGAAGCTTTAAGCCCTGTACCATATTGCCTTTCCCATCTTCCCCAGCGGCAGAGACAGCTGAGCGCAGAGGTTATAACCGCTCAGTCGGTATAACTCAGTGAGAGTCTCTCTGTCTCCTTCTCCGCCTCCCCCTTCCTCTCATGCATTCAAGGTCTTTAACGTCAGAGGATGGAAAGAAGCGGGATGGATGAGGCAGTTCTGGCACATTCTGCAGGCCCTGGAGTTCTCCAAGTCTCTCCAGAGTCACGCCTTAGGACAGAGGGCAGGGCTGCTTGCAGGGAGGTAGGCGAAGAGAGACAGCATCTGGGCCTGAAGCACTTTTGCCTTCTCTCCCTCCAGCTCCCCTTGCTCCTAACAGCCCCCTCTTCTCCCATCTCTCTCAAAGAAACTGCTGTTGGCTTCCTGACTCACACGAGCGCCAAGATGACCTCATCTCCAGATTTTAGTTGATTTTTTTTTTTTTTTTTTTTTTTTGTATCCTCAGAAAATGTTTCCAAATATGGTTCCATTGTAGGTCACATGGTCTCAGGGCTCAGCTTTGGTGGAGGTGGGGAGTGGGGGGTTGGGGGGAGATTGGTTCATTGTTCAACTGTCTACAGAAGGGAAAATGCATGTTTGGAGCCTAAGGGATTTACTGCATACCTCATGTGGAGCTTCGAGCATCGGGCATTGAGGCAGCCAAGGGAAGCCCTGCCCTGGGGACCGAGGCGAGGCCAGCCTCTGCATTACTGTAGTTCCGGTTCTGGACTCTGAAGGAGCACTCATGGAAAAACCATCTGGAGCCCTGCTGTAGTGATGAGTCCCCTCCCACAATCACTGGAGGGTTTCCCTGTCTGGTGGTTGTGTGGGGGAAGGAGGGGGGATTGGGGCAGCCCCCCCCCACCTCTCATGAACAGAGCACATCACTCCCACACAGTGGGTGGAGGCCATTGCCACGACTGGGCTGGGGGAGGGGAGGGAGTCCCTGCTCTGTCTTCCCTGCCCTCTGGGTTATGTTCTCCCTGGATAGGATCCCTGCTCTCTGGTGAGAAGCCAGGATCAGAGCACAGGACTGAAATGGACAGTTTCTCAGCTTTCCAAGGCTGTGGAGCAGAGGGAATAGGATTCGGCCTGGGAACCCAGGCGGTGGCTGGCTCAGCCTCGGTTGACAGGCACAGAGGGGTTGGGCCTAACCAGACACAGGGCCAAGTAAACCTACTCTTAGCTCTGTGCTCTGTGGTGGTCCTGACTGTCCTAGCACAGGCTTTCCTTCTGGTCCATTTGGGGACTCTCCAGCCCGCTTCCCCTCCACCACCACATTCCACCACCTCAAGGTCATGGTTGGCTTCATGTCCCCTAGAGGCCTCATGCTAATGGCTGAGTGGCCAGCATTTGATGCTCCTGAAGGTAACACCACCTTTAAAATTTATTATTATTATTATTATTATTATTATTATTATTATTATTATTAGTTATGTAGATGTCTGTGTGTATGCATGTCAGTGAAAGGGCCCAAAGAGACAGAGGAGTTGGATCCCAGAGAGCTGGAGTTCCATGCAGTTGTGTCCTTCCTGACCTGGCTGCTGGGAACTGAACTTGGGCCTTTGGAGGCCCAACACATGCTCTTAATAACTAAACACTATCTCCAAGCCCAAAAGATGAACGGGACCTTTAAGAGAGGGACCTAGTGCCAGGAAGTGATGTCATAAAGTCCACACAAGGAAAAGGATTAGAGCTTAATTCTCTTCCCTTGTATTCCTTTGTCATCCTGCCCTGCTGCCCTCTCACCCTTCCTTCCTTTCCTCCTCCCACTCTCCCTCCTGCCCTCTTCCCTCTAGCCCTACTTCCCTTCCTCCTCCCTGGTTGTCCTGAGGGGAACAGTTTCCTCCTGCACTGGTTAGGATGCCTCACTACAGACCCAAGGGGCCAGCAGACCACTAACTGACATCTCCGAAGCCAGGGGCCTACACAAGCCTTTCTGTTCTATAAGACAGGCCCCCTCTGACGCTCTGTTCCTGTGACCGCCCTCACCTGCTCTCCCAGGGAACGGTGCCCTGTCCTACCTGCTTTACCCACAGAGGACAGCTGGTCCAGCTCTGAGCCTGCTTCACACCATATGGAATAATTTCCCCAGCTCACTGCAGAGAGGAAAGAATACAGATGGTATTAGTTTTTAGTGGGAGGTGTGATGAAACGGAGGGAAATTCTCGCAAGAGCCTCCCACTGGGCCAGAGAGATGGCTCAGAGGGTGAAGGCTACCCAGGCCTGAGAGCATATGAGTTCAAACCCTGGGACCTACGTGGTGAAAGGTAAGAGCCCACCCCCGAAAGCTGTCCTCCGACTTCCACTTGAGTGCTGTGATTTGCACGCTGCGCACATGCATACACAAATGAAACAAATAAGTAAATGTTTCTTAAAGAGCATCTTCTCACCTCTCCCAAGGGAGTCAAGTACGAAGCATGCATATATTCAAAAATGTCCCTCACACCTGCATGGAAGTGCCTATGTGGGAGCCTACTCCCAGGGACTGGGTGTGTGCATGTCAGCCTCTACTGTACTCCAGACAATCTGATGTGGACAGGAACCCAGGAAGGGAAGCAAAGTCAGGGAATGCCTGTGGGAGCAACCAGACCTGAAATGCTGTGTTCTTAGGACCGGGTTCGGTGCCCCTAACTCTACTCACAACTACTGCTTTCTGTTTTACTCTGTCCTGGACTCCCAGGGTCCTAAGGCTGCTTCCAGGCAGGGCCTGGAGGGCAGAGACGGAAGCTTTGCCACACTTGGCACAGGGCGATCTCAGACATCTTTAGCACGAAAAGGTCCTTAGTCTCCGAGAGCAGGGAAAGAAAACGGTTTCCTGGAATCCGAGAGTTTCGGGGGGAGAATGCTCCTTGGGCCTATCCTGCTGGGGTGCATGTGTTGATAGCCATGATTACCTGTGTGTACACCGTTGAGACTGCGATAGTCACGGGAAAGGACTCCTGAACAGCCCTGGTCCCACCCTCCTGGGCTTACATCACTAAATACAACATAAATGATATGTGACTAGGTGTTAACGGATGGCAATGGGAAACATCTCTATAGATTCAGTACCACTGCGGTGCTTTCCCAAGCCAAAAGGAAAAAGGATGGTTTGAGACTGTGGTATCATGGAGCCCAGCTACCCTTAACCTCCTCATCCTCTGGGCTCAGCCTCCCGAGTGCTGGGATCGTGGGTAGGCATCTCTGTGCCCATCCAAAACTGTTATTTGTGGTTGGTTGGTTGGTTGGTTGGTTGGTTGATTGCACAGCTTCGGAATCCCTAGATGTGGCAGGCTGACTTGTAGCGTGTGTGGGGGAAGCGCTGTAGCAGAAACTGATGAAGAATACTTTGTATCACTCAGAGAAGTTTCTCCCAACAGCGGATGGCAGATCACCCAAGACCGGCAACTGACCGAAGGGCAGCAAGTGGGTGAGTGGTGGTGTGCTCAGCCATGAATGGGAGATCTGTCTCCCCCCCTCCCCCTCCCCCAGGGTTCAGGTCAGGTTTCCACCAAACGAAGGGGCTAATTTTAAGTATTCAGGTATGTGTGTGTGCCTTTGTGCATGGGCCTGGGCACGTGAGGGCCAGAGGCTGACATGAATATCTCCTTCAGTCACCTTCCGCTTTCTTTTTGAGATGGGCGTCTCCCACAGAAGCTGGGTGACTGACAAGTCTCGGGATCCTCCCGTCTCCCCCTCCCGAGCTGGGGTTGTAGGCGAGGTGGCTTCTTACTGTGGATGCCCAGAATCCAACTCAGGTTGGCACACTTTACCAACTGAGCCTTCTACCCCGTTTTCACCTTTAAAGCAGTTTGCGGCGAAGGATTTCCGGTGTGAGGGATTAGTCCTAATGCTGCTGCCCTCGTGAGGTGGTGACCAGGGTCACACATCTGTGTAGGGTATAGCTGTGTAGCGGGCACACGGGTTCCTCTTGCCCAGAGGGACACACAGACAAGTTTTTCCCAGAGAAACCAGGAATGTTATCCTCCAAGGCTTTTCAGAAGGGGAGTTACACCTATTTCCTAGTCGGTGGAACCCATTCTTGTAGAAGAGGTCACCGGTACTTTGCCAAAGACATGTTCATGGCAAAGGACTTTCGATGTAGTCTTGCCTTAAGCTCTATAGTGATAATTGTCAGGAGAACCCCCCCCCCCGCCCCGCAAGGTTGTAACTATGTCAGAAATAAATTGCTTGGGTCAGACTCTAGAACCAGCACTGGCTGACCAAGTTGTATTCCGATTTTCCTTCTTGCCTCCTCATGTGGGTAGTTACTCTGCTGGCCGGCTGTGGCATTTGCAGAGACAGTCCCCCCTTCCCCCCCCTCCATCCTAGTCACACAATAGTGGGACAAGAGTGGGACACAGTGAGTACAGCCACTGTGAGCCTGTCACATTGGGGGTTATCTGCTGGGTGACCCTGGCGCATGCGTAGGGCCTTCTCACACCGGTTTCCGGTTTGAAGTTATCGGCACTGGTTTGCCTTGCACCTCACAGGCCAAGGGCAGGTTATTCCCGCTTACAGTACTGTGGACGCGGATGCCCCGTGCACTTCCAGGTCCTGGCTCAGCAGTGACCGCTCAGTATGGAGCCTGGCAGGGAAAGGGCAGATGGTGGGTTTGTCTGGCAGGTCTGGGGATGGGATTTGGGATCTGGCACACGAAAGCACTCTCACCCTGAGCCAGGCCCCAGCCCGTCCTCTGACCACAGTGCGTGTGGAGGAAGATAGGAAAGTGAAACATGAAAACAGAAAACTTCTCAGCGAGGCCCATTTTACGGGATATTGACTTCAAAGCTGGGCTGCAGCTTTAGCGTATGCTTTGGGCTTAAGATGTGCCAGTTTCATAATCCTGTTCCTGCCTCCATGGGCCACCCTGCTCCAGCCATTGGCCCAGTTGGCGAATAAAAAATCCACCCTTGCTTCTGTCCCTTTTCAGCCCAGATGCTGGTCACAGCTCTCTCTGCACTGACTGGAGGGCTCCAGGAGAGAGAGGTGAGGGCTGAGGCTGGGGTCATCCTCTCTCTGAGGACAGTGGGCAGGGGAGGGAAAGGGAGGGGAAGGCTGCTCCTGGGACCCTAATTGATAAGGAGACCAGGCACTGGCTGAGGAAAAGGAGCTCTCAGGCTAACAGGGCTCGAAGCCCAGGCAGCTAGGAATGAGACAAGTTGGGCAGGGCCTCACGTTCAGCTCCTTGCATATGAAAACCCACTGGGACCCTCCCGGGCTCAGATGTGCCACTCGTGAGGGGCCACATGGCTGGGCTTTGCCTTCTTAGCTACGCAGAGTTCTTTCCTCCGAGCAGAGCTGAGTTTGTTTTTTATCCTGTGTGTAATTACGAACAGTCCAGAGACAATGGATCCTCAGCAAGGGATTCCCCTAGCTGGCTGTTCCCCAGAGACACTTCTAACAGCCAGCTAGAGTCTGTGAAAGTAACAGGCCCCTGGGTCCTCCCCTCCGGACTGTGCCTGTACTGCCCAGAGTGTCGGTCTTTTGCAGGGAGGACAGACAGAGCGTCTGTCCTGCTGACCACCCTAGCCCCCGGGATCCTGGAGGAGAGCAGGGCCGTAGTGTCAGACATTGACACAGCAGAACCTGCTGACCTACGACATGGTCCGCCAGCCAACCCTTGGCAGAGGTTGCCATTGTGGGTCAAAGTGAAGTAATGAGGTTGGACATTGAAAAATATCCAGAGGGATGGGTGGGGTGGCCTCATCAGCAGAGCACTTGCTAGAGGGTGAGAGGCTGGAGCCAACTCCCAACCGTGTGTGTGTGTGTGTGTGTGTGTGTGTGTGTAGCAGGGGGTGGGTGGGCAGGCAGCATGGCCTAAAGGCCTGTCGAGCGTGCCTGAATGTCCTCCTCGGCCACACTCCTCTGTCTTCTCCTGTGCTGTGACACTGGGCCGCTCACTCTCTGCTTGTCCTCTGCCTTTCTCTCCTGGGGTCCAGCTTTCGCTCTTCTCCCTGGTCTCCGGCCTCCAGCTGGAGGCTCACTCACCCTTTGCCTTCTTCCCATCAGGGGAAAGGCTGATAGTGCCTTGAACTCACCCAGCAGCCAGCCTCCATCACGCCCCACAACACAGGAGCACCCATCAGCCTTTGGAACAGTGCAGGGGTCAGCAGAAAGAACACTTGTTTACACTTCAGGCTTCATGTTGCCCTTGGCTATCACACCCCATGTCCACTGGGGAAATCTAAGGGTTTTCACAGCCCGGTTCAAGCTGTCACCCATTTAATCCAGGCACAGTAATGGCATTCTGCCTGTAAGTCCTTCTGCTTCTTCTTTATAACTTGGAAATGACCATCTCCACACTGACCTGGGTCCCAAGAGCCCTGGAGACCTTTGGATCTGATATCTGGTCTGACAGTGGCGAGGGCCTCCTTCCTGATGACAGAGTTCCTGAGCTCTCCTGATGGTCCCTTTGGGTTTTGTGGAAGCTGCAGTATGAACACGGGAGTGAGTAAGCCTTTTGGCGGAGCCCGTCCCCAGCTCTCTTCCCTCCTGGCAGTAATCACAGTCACTTGTCTCGGCAACTGCTCCCCCATCAAGGGCTTTCAATGATCCATGGTCGAAAGGACTTTGCCATGAGCAGCCCGGAGAGTCTTTTCCTCTCCGTGGCCCTATCACCTGGGCAATGCCAAGGGTCTTAGTTATGAGGAAAAGGATGATGAGTGGATATAGTTCTTGTCACAGCAGGGAAAGACCCTGGAGCTGGCAAGATGGCTCAGCAGGTGAAGGTGCCACCAAGCCAACAACCTGGCTTTGGTCCCCAGGCCCCACGTGCTGAAAGGGGAGAACCAGTTCCTGCAAGCTGTCCCTAACCAAAGTCACAAGTACACGGTGGGACAACCACGCCTCCACGTCCCCGCACACACAAAGCTAAGCTATCAGTGTAAAAATGTGTAGGATAAAAGTCCAAATGCATTTAATTTTATGAAAATGACTGACCTCATTTTCAATTCTACAGTCGTATAAGGGAGTTTGAGTGGAGCGGGCCAGCCGGGTTCAAAGACCTGGAAGGGTGTTTGGCGGGAACAGCACAGGGCGACAGTAACAGCAAAGTTACTGCCTTGCTTCAGCAGCAACCTCAGGCGACCACAAGTTTACTGATTAGTACATGTATATTTACAGAGATGTATATTAATTAAATAATTTTGGTGAAGATTAGGCTGAGGGAACTTTCTTGGAAACTGGCCTGTAGGCAATGGGGCGCCAGCTCTCTCCTGACTTCTCTGAGGGTGACAGACACCTCCCCTTGGTCTGGAACAGCAGCATGGCTCACCTCACTTAGGCTTTTAGTCTGGTGCGTTGGAGTCCAGCACGTGAGCTCAGCCCAGAATGATGGCTTCTCTACGAAACATATGTTACAAAATCAAACAAAATATTTTGTTTGATGTTAATGCGTTCCTGGAAACATAATTTGTACAATGTCTTTATCAGGGTTGCGTTGTTCTGGGAAAATGAATTTTTTTTTAATCATTATTATCAGTTTGTTCTTAAGAGTCAGTGAGAAACAACTCCAACACATCAGTCGAGAAAACAGACAAATGTTTTGTATCATTAAGTGCTACTTAGCAACAGTAATTTTCAAAACTTTGGGTACTGTTGACAGCATTAGCGTATTTCAAAGAGGTCTTTGTGCAGAAGTTAAGAGGGCTGGGGAGAGGCTCAGTCCATAAAGGGCTTTCCGTGAAAGCACGGGGATGGAAGTTCATCCTTCAGAGCACAGTAGGAGGAGCTACGCAGAATGGACTCAGGAGGACGCTGGGGTTCGGTTGGCAGCCAGCCCAGTGCAGCTGGAAGAACTGAAGACCCAGACAGACTCTCTCCCATGAACAATGATAGCGCTCGCGGGACAATACCTGAGGCGTCCTCTGACCTCCACATGCAAATGCACACAGACATGCAGACACACATCCAGCCACACAAACACATAGGCACAAGTATGCACACACATACACATAAAAACAGGAATCAGCAGATTAATCAGTGGTTCTAGGAGTCGGAATGTGGTGACCTCTAGGGTGCGTAGTACTAACAGGAAGGGCTGGGTCTTGACGTGAGTAGTGACAATGTGGGGGGGGCGGTTCCCTGCATTACCTCCGTTTTGCTTTCTAAGGTTTCAGTTATGGAAGCCTAAGAATAATTAAACAGAAAATTCTACAAGTCATTCAGAAGTTTTAAATTGTACAGTGCTGTGAGTTAGTTCCACCTAAGACATGAGCCATTTCTCTGTCCAGTGTTTGCCCTGTGCGTGCTCTCTGCCCGTTAGTCACTTAATACCACATGGTTTATATAGAGCTTGGTTCTGCCCTTGGGCTCAGCATCGCATCAGGATCTGAAGGGGACATGATTATCAGGCTCTCAACTACCTTGCACAAAGATGTAGCCTGATGCCAGAGTGTCATACACACACACAAGATTTCAAGACTGGCTTTCTCTGTGTAGCTCTGGCTGTCCTGGAACTCACTCTGTAGACCAGGCTGGCCTTGAACTCAGAGATCTGCCTGTCTCTGCCTTCTGAGTGCCAAGTGGCATATTTCGGGGTGTCAGATTCTGCTGCCCTCCGCTATAAATATGAACACTATCTTAATTCAAAATTGAAAAGCAGTAGTTTTCAGAATTTATCATTGGTGTGATTTCAATTCTGCATAATCTAAAACCTACACTTGAAATTTATGTTTTATGACATTAGAGGTAAATTTGATTTCTGTGTTCCGATTAGGAGACAATTTGACTCATAAGGCCATGGCTTTGGTGCCAACTGAAATGCCGAATGGTCAGGCAGCAAAGGACTATGAGGCTGATGCTGAGCTGCAAAGGTAACTCAAGGGTGGGTTTTTTGGGAAGGGCCGCTTGTGTGGAAGACAGCACGTGTTCTCTCAATCAGGATCAACTGCTTTTCTTGGTCACTGTTCTATGCTATGAAGAGACATCATGACCAAGGCAACTCTTAAAAGGAAAGCATTTCTTTGGGGGCTTGCAATTTTAGAGGTTAGTCCATTATCATCACGGGGGCATGAATGGCACTGGAGCAGCAGCTGAGAGCTTTACATCCTGACCCGCAGGCAGGCAGGCAGGCAGGCAGGCAGGCAGGGAGAGATAGAGGCCTAGAGAGAACTTCTGAAACCTCAAGCCCACTACCAGTGGCACACTTCCTCCCACAAGGACATGCCCACTCCCACAAGGCCACGCCTCCTAATCCTTCTGATCCTTTCAAACAGTTTTACTTCTTGATGAATAAACATTCAAATAATGAGCCTCTGGGGGCCATTCTCATTCAGACCACCTTATCACTCCAGGATCACTGTGTGGGGAGTGATCTTATCTTCTCAAAAGTCTGCATTATGATGAGGAAGTGTGTTTTCCTTGAGGAGAAAATGGTCCATGAGGCTGACTGTAATATTTTGAAGAGATAAGATTTGGTCAGAGGCAGAGTATTGGGATCCAAGGACAAAAATTGCCCCACTATGATGCTTCTCCACTTTGAGTCCCATAAAGAGTTAAGTCTTCTTGGCTCATAAGTTACATAGTGATATATATGAAATAATTTAATGAAAACATGCCCCTTTCAGTACGTTCATGAGTTCAAGGTCAGTTATCCATTAGTCCACAGCTGGACCGCAGCTTTGCCCTTCCCAAGACTGTCCTCTGTGGAAGCCAAACCCCTCTGACCCCTCCATCCTGTCACATGCTAGCTAAGAAAGAAATGGCTTCCTTGAAGGACCCATCCCACCTGCTGAGGGACTGAATGAAGGTTGCCAAGGAGGATGCACATTAGCTACTATTAATTTCAGCCCTCTCTAAGTGTGGAGCAAAGGAGACATGAAGATGTAGCCACTAAAGCAGTCAAAATGGCCAGAGTGCAGATGTGTTGTTATCCATCTGTCCTCTCCTCCTGCTCCTCACCTCCCCATGCTCAACACCTATCCCTCTCTTTCTCTTCCTTTCCCCAGACTCCTTCCCTCCCTTCCGCCCTGTCTCTCATATACTTTTCTTGGTCAGGACAGTAGCATTTCCCACTGCCCTCCCTCTAGAACAGTGCTCTATTTTCTCAGAGCAGGGCTGGACCATTCTGCCTGATTCATCTTGGAGCAGGAACAAGGTCACCCCAGTGTTCTGCCCATTGTCCCTCCTCTGTGATTCTTCTCCTCATCACACCAGTTGCTTCCTGCAAAGGTGCTCAGGCGTTTTTTAGGGAGAGGCGGAAAGGGTTCAGTTAGGAGTGAAGGCCACCTGGAGGCCGCATGGGCTGGATGAGCATGGGCTGGTCTGGGATGTTGAAGCCGAGTCTGTGTGTGCCTCCCCCGTAGGGATGAGGATGGTGGTCCTCTGGATGGCGATTTGACTGACGAGGAAAAAGTGAAAGTTGACGACGATGCTCTGACAAATGAAGAACGTACATTTTTAGAACAGTTCCACAGCTGGAAAGAGAATGAAAAGAAGTGCATTAGAACACTCTATGCCATCGCAAACTACATTGACAAAAGCCACCAAAAAGCCACCAAGACCAAAGTGGCAGCTACTTCTGCGTCAGTCGTCTCTGGAGCCATGTGTCTCCTGGGTTTGATGCTTGCTCCGACAACTTTGGGGGGAAGCCTGATGCTCACTGCTGCCGGGCAAGGTTTGGGGGCAGTTGCTGGGGTCACCAATATCGTGACCAACGTGAGGGAAAACTCTCGAAATAAAAAAGCCCTGGCCCAGGCCAACAGCATCATACCTACTAATGACCAGGAGTTCAAGGAGGTCAAGGGAGAGAAGACGCCCTATGTCACAGCCACCGGTGAGGTTGTCTACAAATGTGGGAGAGCCTGGGAAATCATCAAAAAGCACATCCGAGCCCTCCGGCTAACCAAAACACAACCGCATGTCACCTCAGCCGCCAAGAAGCTCATGACCTCTGGCCAAGTATCAGCCCGAAGCGGCAGGCAGGTACGAAAGGCCTTTGGGGGCACAGCCCTGGCTATGACCAAAAATACTCTCATGATGGAACGTTTAGCTTCCCTCTACTTCCTTGGCCGGGACATATGTGCTCTCTCAGAGGACTGGAAGGACTTGAAGGCTGGAAGGCCAACAGATCTTGCAAAATTGTTGAGAACGCGAGCTCAGGAGCAGGAGCAGGTGGTAGAAGAAAAAAACCGTTGCTACGAGAAGCTGAAGAAGGTGAGGGCCGGGTTTTGGAAGGGTCTAGGAGACGTAAACTGGGATCTATGGACAGCCATGGGATCTAGAACAGCCATGGTTAAGGAATTCTTTGTGTGTTTGTGCACGTGTGTGCGTGTGTGTGTGTGTGTGTGTGTACACGCTATGTTGTGAACTTTGCAGAGCTGTCTCTCACCACACTTCCATTACAGTGATAAAGACCATAGTCAATAGAGTTTATTTGGTTTATACAGCCCAAGTCACAGTCCAGCTGAGGTAGGAGTTCAGGGTAGGAACCTGGAGGCAGGGACTCGGGCAGAAGCCACGGAGGAATCCTGCTGCTTACTGGCTTGCTCCCACTCTATGCCTTACTCAGACATTCAGGATCAGGCGCTGGTGCCATCCACAGTAAGCTGGACCCTCCCACACCCATCATGGAGTCAAGAAAATGCCTCCATCTCAAGAAAATGCCCCGCTCAGATGCCCCTTGGAGAGGGGGAGGCCTGTCCTCAGCTGGCTTGGCTAGCCCTCTCTTTCTTCTTATGGATTCTGGGTTGGGAAGAGAGCTTCCTGGTTGAATAGATTAGATCTCTGGGTCACAGGGAATGTTTGGACTAACTTCCCTCTCAAACCCTATGTGGGCGCTTTAAGCCTTTGGGGAACAGTCAGGGTTGAATAAGGTTGTAGGGGTATAGAGCCTTACAGGCCTGACATGTACAAAAGAGAAGGGAGCAGCTGGAGAGCCCAACCTGTGCACCCACACAGAGGAAACTATGTGCAGGTTTTCCCTTGTGGGTAACCAGACATCTGCCAGCGGAGGAGAAGTCAGCACCAACAGGAGCTGAATGGGCCAGCACCCCTGAGAAAGGGTACACAGTCCACCTCTCCCCGGGGTGCTGGGTATTGATAAAGGGCGTGTGGTGGGTGTGGTGGTGATGCAGGGTCTGGTGATGGAGGGTCTGGTGGTGGTGGGGGGGTGGTTTGGGGGTGGTGGTGGTAATGTTGGTTTTGGTTTCTGAGACAGACTCTCAGTAGCCCAGGCTGACTTGACATCATAGTCTAGTCTAGTCTAGTCTAGTCTAGTCTAGTCTAGTCTAGTCTA
>NW_026596079.1:274581-296745 GCF_907164565.1 Psammomys obesus | reverse complement strand
TAGTCTAGTCTAGTCTAGTCTAGTCTAGTCTAGTCTAGTCTAGTCTAGGCTAGTGTTAAACTCTTCAATCATTTCCTAGTTGCCTTGAGTGAAGGATTATCATCCAAAAGCCAGTTGAATTGTCCCCACGCCGGCCCTGGCTGCTTTGAATGCTTCCTGAATGCCTCGAGGAAGCTACACTGGCCTTGACAGCTGCTTGCTGCTAAAGCATCCCTCCAGCTCCCGAAATCACAGCCTTGCCTGTGATAGCTCCAATTCTGGCCTTCACAACCCTCAGTGAAATGTAAATGAGCATTTGTACTGAGCCTCTTCCCTGCTCGTCCTGCAGAGGGACGGCCCTGACTAGTGCGAAGGCAGCTGTGTCACGCCTGGTGTTAACACAGGCCTTAATTTGCATGAAGATGTGCTATGTTTTGGGTCAAACATCTGTTTTGGGGTTGTGTAAGTTCTTTAGCTCACTCCTGTGCTGTCTGCTTCCAGTATCACTTTAGGCCCAATAAAAAGGCTTCTCTCCAGTGGCCTTTCCTTCATCACTTGTAAAACAGGCTGGTCTGGTAACACAGTGAAAGAAGGAGACAATAGCGTGACAGGCAGCGGAGGGAGCCATGGTGGTGTCCATGGGAGATGTTATGGTTGCAGCAGCAGTGATGACAACAGTGGCAAAGAGTGGCAGAGGCCACTGCTGACAGTGGTGACAGTGACTAGAGTGATCCCAGAAAGGCGATGGAGGAGCCTAAGGGCCATCAGAGAGAAGCCAGGGCAGAATGGCCAGAAGCAGCTTCAGCAGAAACGTTTGAGGAAGGAGGGAAGGGAAGAGAAGGCAGACAACTGAGCCTGTAATGAGCTGGGGAGGTGAAGCCTCTGAGACAGTTCCAGAAGGGCATCCGGTGGGAAATCCAACTCCCTGGATCTGCACGCTCACCGCTTTGGGGCTAAGGGACCAGGCATCGGGCCTGCACAGGAGCCAAGACACCAGGGATTCCTTCTGCCACATTCAGCCAGCCACAGCCCCTGCTTACTTCTCAGAGCCCACGACTTATAAAAGCTTCCAAACCCTGGGATTGGAAGAACTTCTCCTCGCTTACCCACAATTCCTCTTCTGGCAGAACATAAGGATGTCTGTTGACAGCCCAGGCCTGGGCCTTTCAGCCTCCATAACTGTGAGGAAAAAAACTGTTGTATAAGCTACCCTGCCCATGGCATTTTGTTGGAGCATTCCACGATGACCAAGGCAAGGCGGTTATGTGGCTTGCCAAGGGTCTCGGTCTGTCTGGGCTGCTGTGACAAAATGCTTTGGGCTGGGTCATTTGTGAAGAAAGGTTACTCAACACCATTCTAGAGGTGGGCAAGCCCGCAGGCAAGGCAAGGGTCTGAAGGGCCCCCTCTTGGTTCCCCGGGGGACACCTTCCACTATGTCATCATCTGGAGGAAGGGACAAACAAGCTCCCAGTGGCCCTTTTCCTAAGGCGGCTCTGTACCCCAAACCTCATGCCTTAAGAGCCTCTCAAAAGGGCCCATTTGCTAATTGGGTCACTCTGGGGGTTAGGTTTCTCAAAGCTAGGCAGTGGGTAAACTGGGTTTGGCGGCACACGCCTTTAATCCCAGCACTTAAGAGTGGATTTTCCCGAGTTCGAGGCCAGCCTGAGCTACATTATTGAGTTCCAAGCCAGTCAGGGATACATTGTGAGTGTCCCTTTCTCCAAACAAACAAACAAACAAACAAACAAATGCTAGGTGGTAGGTGGGCCAGGATGGCAAATGCTGGCATTTGACACCTGGCTGGCTGAGAAGTAGCTGCTTAGTCTGGGGCTCTTCTGTAGTTAGTGGCTTCCCACTGCCTCCTCTTTCTTCTCCTCTACTTCTTCAAGGCAAGGCCTTACTTACAGAGTCTGGGATGGCCTTTAACTCACCATCAGGCTCCAAGCTGGCCTGGAATCCTCAGCAGGCCTCCTGCCTCAGTCTCGTGAATGCTGGGATTATGTTTTACACCAATGCACCTGGCCCTTCTTTTCTAAAGATAAGACTCAGACATCATAGTAATATTGTGTTTGCTTTTGGGTCTTCCCTCAGAGACTGGAGAAGAGGTCTGCGAAGTCTTCTTTGAAAGGAGTCACGGGGACTCAGCGTTGTCCTCTATCCTCATTGGAGAAAGCAAGATCCAGAAGACAGCGGCGAAGAGCTGAGACTGAGGCCGTGGGTCTTTGAGATCAAAGAAAGGGGACCAGGGTGTGGGTAGAAGGAGGCTCATACACAGAGAGGTACCAGGGAGGTCCCTAAGGTCTCTGAAGGGAGAGCCCTGTCAACCCCACTCTTGACCCGCCCTTTCTTTTTCACCTTGATTCAACCACCGAATTAAACTACCCCCCCAACACACACACCCCTGTGGTCCCCATCGATCGTTTGCACGGCACCTGCTAAACTTAAGACAGCTCTTGCCTCCTGCCGGCTTTCATAGTAATTAGCAATGATAAGGCGTGAGGGTCCCTCCCCCAACCCCACCTCTCTCTGTGCTCTCTTTCTCCCCTACTCAGTGGGAACTGCTGGCTCAGAGCCAGGTTTGCACACAAAGGCTGTCAGCGGAACCTGCTGGGCCAGATTCCGGGGGAAGGAGAGGGGGCAGCCTGCTCTCCCCCCCCCCCCCCCCCCGTGTCCTGAGCCTTCAGCAGTCACGTGTGGGTGGTACACACTTAGAATAAGACAAAACAACATAATGCACTCAGGAAGGAAAGGTTAGGGGAGGAAACAGCACAGGATTGGGACTGTGGGCCTTGCACACAGGGCTTCCTGGGTTCTCTCTTCTCGGGCTGTCCACTGCTGTCCTTAGACCCTCCAGGGACCCTCCCGTCTAGTGCCCCGTAGAATCGAGCCTCTTTTCTCTAATCCTTTGTGATTCCTCATTTGCCTCCCGACCTGAAACCCCACTCCCCACCCCGTAGTCCCCAGACCTGCCCGAGCTCACCCCTTTACACAGCAGATGCGATATGTTGGCACACAAAGGGTACCAGGGGCATACACGGGTCAGAGGTGAGCGTCCCCACCTCAGGGGCAGGAGAATAAGGGCGCGCCCCGAGGTCAGGAGCTGAACCCTCAGGCTGCTCCCTGTGGGCCCTGCTCTTTGGAAGGGGGCCAGGTAAGAGTGCAGGGAGCATTCTCATTGGTCAGGATCAGGTCCCCTTGGGATGAACCCAGGAGAAGAAAGTGGGCTCTGGGTGTGGTCCCCTTTCCAGCGTGTTGAGCGCCATCTTTCCTGGCGCTCCTTGTAGTGAAATGACCACTTGTTTGTAAACGGGCTTTGTCTGTAAATCCAGTGAGCTACAGGTGTCATGGAATTCTAGTAGGGTCACTGCAGCTAGGGTAGGCATCAGAACGAACAGTCATCTTTAGAAGTGCTTTGACCTTTGGAATTAGTGTAGGAAAACAGTGATTGTTTTCTGTCACCTGCAGAGTTGCTTTCTTTTGAAGGAGCTTTACAGCCTTTGCATGGCCTCAGTCACAAAACCGTCCCCTGCACACCGGGACCGTGTCGCATTATTGAGTGCTGCAAACAGTGCACAATCAGCACTAAATTTGCAGCTGTTTTCCTTCCCAAAGCCTTGAGATTAGTTTAGGGGCCTTGGTACAAGGAACTTTTACCCCCAAAACAACTTTTGTGTAACAAAAAATAATTATGCTTCTGTGTGGCTGTTCAAGGTTCAGTTCGTGGAGACTGTTCTTTCCTGCTGCCTCAGAGGCTGAGTATACTCTGGAAGGACCCTCTCTCTCTGATTAGTCAGAGTGACTCCAACCACCAATATACACATTTGAAACAAACTGTCGGAAAAGAAATATAAACTAATGAAACTGGGCAGTGGTGGTGCATGTTTTTAATCCTAGAACCCAGGAGGCAGAGGCAGGCAGATCTCTTATGTTCCAGGCCAGCCGAGTCTACAGACTGAGTTCCAGGACAGCCAGGGTGACACAGAGAAACCCTGTCTCAAATAAACTAAAATAAAACTCAATTTAAAAACAGCAACAAACTAACAAATACAAGCGCAATTAAATAAATTGATTGAATCCTGTACTTGGCCGTGTTTCGTCTGCTTCCCTTGATCTTTCTTTATAAACATTTCATGGGTGTGTCTACGAGAAACCTGCTTGGTGAGTGATGAAACAGCAGGAGCTGCTGCTTGGCACTTACTGCCACCAGAAGCTCAGGTTGTTTCCTCCTTCTTTAGGGACTTCCACTCCGATAAGGCAGGATCTGCTGTTTGGGAAGGCTTGGTAGGGTGTGGCCTTGCTGGAGGAAGTTTGTCTAAAGGGGTGACCTTGGGGAGTTTCAGGCCACTTCCCTCTCTGCTCCGTGCTCGCTTTTGAAGAGGTGAAAGTAACGGAAGTTTTAGCTGCTTTACTGGGTTCTTTTATCTACCTCCCTACACCACCCGCATCCCTTCCAACCACCCAACACTAGGTAGAAGACAAAAACTATCCTCAGCTGGCAAAAATCACACCCCTGCTAGAGCACGAGGCAAATCATAGTCAGCTGCTGTGGACAATCTGAAGCAGCCCGGTATCCCACACCTGAGATTGAAACAAAAACATGTTCACATAACATTTCTGTGTTTTTAAAGAAACCAAAAATTCTCGCTACAGGTGAGTTGCTGTGTCTCCAGATATGGACTCTGGAGATGGAAGCCTAGTGCTCCTCCTTCTCTAAGTTGACTTGGTCATAGCCTTTATCTCAGCATCAAGGAAGTTTTGCATTCTGCAAAAACCATTGTTGGGATTCGGTAGGTGTTGTCTGAACCTGTCACCTCTTTGGGCAACATTAGCATCTAGACCAGTGGTTCCCAACCTTTCTAATGCTGTGACCCGTTAATACAGCTCCTCATGTTGTGGTGACCCCCAGCCATAAAACTATTTTGTTGCTACTTTACAACTGTGATTTTGCTGGTGTTATGAATTGTAATGTCAATATCTGATATGTGACCCAGGTGGGTCCCAACCCACAGGGCAAAAACACAGATCTAAACAATGTTAAAGCTTCCAACCTGTGAACATGGGTATCTTTTCATCTACATTTTTTTTTTTTTCTCATTTCTTTCAGTGACTTCTTCACGTTTTGGGCACCAGCAATTTGCAGACGGTTTCTGCATG
The DNA here is from genome assembly GCF_907164565.1 of Psammomys obesus. Taxonomy (NCBI): domain Eukaryota; kingdom Metazoa; phylum Chordata; class Mammalia; order Rodentia; family Muridae; genus Psammomys; species Psammomys obesus. Next base: position 291,612 of record NW_026596079.1, on the reverse strand, counting down.
TGTCAGGTCTGTGTCAGTGCCTTTCACAGCTCTGTGACAACTGTATGGGTGAAAAAAGATACATTTGTGCTCATGGTTTCAGAGGGGCTCAGTCCACCGGGGAGTGGGCAGTGTGGCTGAGTTCTCCACGGCAGGAGTGTGTGGTAGCGGTCCCTGGCATCACAGGGCCCTGGCCATGACTTCAGAAGTCCAACCCTACTGAGCCAGTCAGGCTCCAAGCCTTCCAGCATAGTCATCTGGGGACCAGACATTCCAAGCATGGGCCTGTGGAGAGCGTCCCAGATCTAAACATTTACCCAAAATGCAGGCTGTGACTAAAGCTGTGGTCTAGAGGAGCTGAGAACAGCCCAAGAAACTCTGAAAAGGGGAAAATCTTTTTCCTCAGCTGTCAATTTACCAGTATCTACTGAGCCTCCAAGATTGATTTCAAAAGGCTGATGGGGTTGGCCTGAACTAAGGTTGTCTTAGTTAGGGTTTCCATTGCTCTGAGGAGACACCATAACCCCAATCTTACAAAGGAAAATACTTAACTGGTAGCTGGCTTCCAGTTCAGAGGTTTAGTCCATTGTCATCACGGTGGGACATGGGGGCAGACATACAAGCAGCTGTGTGTTAGAGAGTTCTACATCTGGATCTGCAGACAGCAGGAAGTGACAGTGACACACTTTCTCCAACAAGGCCACCCCTACTCCCAACAAGGCCACCCCTCCTAATAGTGCTACTCCCTCTGAGGGTCACTTTCCTTCAAATCTAGCCCTCTTAATGGAGACGCTGGCTCTGTTCAAAGCGGCCACGTAACAGGACAAAGCCACACAGCACTATGAGCCTGACGCTCCACAAAGACTTACATAACCCAAACCCAAAGGCCTGACCAATAGTTTCTGAGTATTGTTTTGTCACTGGCGGGTCATCGGCCACAAGAAGACATAAGAATTAAGATGGGGACGGGTGAGATGGCTCGGCAGGGAAAGGTGTTGCTGACTGCCCGAAAGCCTGAGTTGGTCCCTGAGATCCACGTGACAGAGGAGAGGACTAACTCTCTGAGTTGTCTCTGATTTCACAGGGACAGAGTGGCATGCCCCCCCCCCCCCACTCACACACACTCCCCATACACAAAACAGAGAATTAGGCAGCAAGAGGCCAAACGCTGACCGTACTCCCTGGCAGAGCTGTTGGAGAATGAGGTTCCGGCCTGAATCATGACAACATCTGGCCCACAGCTGAGTGGTATGTCCTGTCAGGGGCAGGCTCCCTGCGGAGCCTCCCTCTCACACTTGAGGAACAAAAAGGCTGAGTGTCCTGCAAGCAGGCAGGACCTAGGGACAGGGAAAGGAGGGCCCCAGCCTAAAAACAATACACCAATGGATAAACTGCTGCCCGGAATCTGGGGAGGGCTTGGGAGGTGGCTGTCATGACTTTTCTTCACAGGACACACAAAAAAAGACATCTCATAGGCAACATGTCAGCTAAAGGTCACCTTAGCCAAATTGTGTGTGTCCACGTACGTGAATGGGCATGTGTGAGCACATGCACATACACGGTGCACACATATGTCGTACGTGTGTGCCCATACGTGTGTGTGCGCACGTCTGCGCATAGGTGTGCATTTAGAAGCTGTCGACACTGAGGGTCGTCTTCAGTCCCTCTGCTTTTTTGGCGGGGGAAGGCTAAGGTCTCTCACTGAATCCGGAGCTCATCCATTCCAGCAGGCCCTGAGGATCGTCTGGGCTCTTCACAGGACACTGCACTTGGCTTTTAACTTGGTGCTGGGGACTTGAACTCAGGTTCTCAATGCTCTTGTGGTGGGCACTTTATCCACTAAGCCATCTCCCAAACCTCCACTTGGAATGTCTTTAAAAATATCTATCTATCTATCTACCTACCTACCTACCTACCTATTCCTCTATATTTATTTATTTTGTGTGTCTGTGTTTGGGCGTGTCGTGTGCATGAGAATGTGGGCACGTACATGCCATGGTGTGAGTTTGGAACCAGAGGACAACTTCATATGTGGGCATTTGTCTTCTGCCTCATTTGAGACAGGTTCTCTTATTTGCTACATAGGACAGGCTCGGGGACCTTCCAGCTTCTGGGGTGTCTCCTGTCCCTGTCTCCCATCTCCTGACTAGAGTGCTGGGATTACAGATATTCTAGGTACAAGCTCCCCCCCCCCCTTTTTTTTTTTTTCCAAGACAGGGTTTCTCTGTGTAGCCCTGACTGTCCTGGAACTCATTCTGTAGACCAGGCTGGCCTCGAACTCAGAGATTCTCCTGCCTCTGCCTCCCAAACTCCGGGATTAAAGGCCTGTGCCACCACCGCCCAGCTGGTCATAGTATTTTTATCACAGCAAGAGAAAAGCAACCAATATAGAGTATTAAATATAGAGCCTAATTTTGACATACTTATCCATCATGCATGATTAAAGCATGAAACACAGCTGGCTTCTGTCGCGTCTCCTTATGTCCACAGTCAATAATAAACAACTGTGAGCTTAGCTGCTTAAAACAACGCCCATCCCTTATGTCACGGCTCTGTGCGAAAAGTCCCAGCAGCTCAGCTAGCTGGCAAGCTCGCCTCGGCTTCGCCCAAGGCTGAAGTCAGGGTGTCGGCTGGCCTAGCTCTTGCCTCAACGGCTGTGGGGCAGGAGGCGCGTCTGTTTCACAGTTGTCGGCGGCACTGGTTTCCTCCCAGGCTTTCCGGAACAGCCCTGTCCACGCATGCGTCCTCCTCCTGCGCGCCTCTGATGACTGCCGCTTCTCTTCCACTGTGAGACACAGAGAGGCCCCGCCCAGGTGACTCCCCTGTCCTGAGGTCCCAGCTGAAATTCTATCTGCAATGTCCCTTTGCCCGGTGTGCTCAGCGGTGCCGCTCAGCTGCGGGCTGGACAGTCTTTCACCACGGTGCTGGCCGGGGATTTGAACTCTCTTAGAAGCACACGTACGCTGTGCGCCCAGGTACTCGGCTGCTCTCCAGGCCTGGTGTTCTTCTGTCCTCAATGTGTGTGTAGGGGGCTGGGGTGTTGTTCATGAAGGTACCCCTAGCAAGCTGCCTCGCTCATGGCGCTGAGGGCAAGGCAGTCCTTGGTGCGTGGATGCGTGGGTGCTGCCCGGTTGGGGAGCCTGCCTCTTCTCCTTCGTGTTTCCCCCGGAAACCCACATATCCTTCGTTCATTACCCGCTCCCCCCCGGGCTTCACCGGGTGGCCCCGCAGCCTGAGGAACTGGTGTGCAGGAGGAATTTGGAAGCATCTGGAGGCAGAGCTGGCTGGGTCACTCTGGGGTGAGTGGCAGAGCTGATGGTGACAGTGGCAGTGAAGGTGGGCTCCTGGGGTTTCAGGTGGACCTGAGGGCCCTAGTCAAAAGTGTAATGCCAGGTTCACGGGACCCCCAGAGACCACCAGGAGACGACTCGATGCAATAGCCAGAGAGCTTTATTACGGGAGCGATCGAACTCGGGACCCAAGTCTCACCGTCGCAGCAGTAGAGAAGTGGGACCCCCGAGCTCTAAGTGAACAGGATTTTTAAAGGGAAAGTCTGTGAGCCGGGGGTTTCCATGGCAGCAAGCAGGGGGGCACAAGCCTTGGCGTTACAGAATTGGGTGAAGTTTAGCAGAGCGGGGTGACCTTTTCTGAGGCACACAATCACAATGGCTAAGGCACACAATCACAATAGCTATTTTTCTAAACCATAACTGAAACACCGGGGAGAATTTTCCCACCCGATTCTCAGCCGAATCCCATTGATTATTGCCAGGGAGTTTATCTCTATTTTCTCTGAAGCATTTATTCTGTATTATTTCCTGGAGGCTGTTGCTAGGAGAGTTAACGTTGTTCTCTGCCAAGTGCACATTCTGTGATATTTCCTGGTACCTGAATTCAGCTCCCAGTCAAGATGGCTCTTTACTCAGGCTAACTAGACCCAGGCTAACTTAAACTCTTCAAGAGCAGACTACAGGGTGCTCGTGTTACACCTGCAGAGATAACACTGAGCGTATCCAAGGGCTTATTAGCCACTCGAATACCACCTTTTTGATCATTTTTACTCCATGTTTCTTATTGGCTATGAGCAGTTCTTTTTCTTTCTCCACACGTAAGGTATTTGTGAGAAACATCACAAACACCTTCTCTCAGACTATGGTTTTTGTCAGGTCCAAAAGAAACTCAAGCTGGAGGTGATAACTTTTTTTTTTTTTTTTTGAGACAACAGTTTCTCTGTGTAGCCTTGTCTGTACTGGACTCACTTTGTAGACCAGGCTGGCCTCAAGCTCACAGAGATCCGCCTGTCTTTGTCACCCTGAGTGCTGGGATTAAAGGCCTGAGCCATCCCACCAGGCTTAAGGAGGTGGTGATTTTTAAACCCAGCACTCCGGAGGCAGAGGCAGGCAGAGCTCTGTGAGTTCAAGGCCAGCCTGGTCTACCAAGCACGTCCAGGAGAGCCAAAGCTTCACAGAGATGTTGAGAGAGGGGTATGGGAGAGCTGGGGTGGGGGGTGAGGCGTGGAGGAGGAACTCAAGACAAACACCGGTGGTGCCTTTCACACACCAAGGCTCACTCTGATCTCTGGGTTCACTCAGCTCCTGCTCCTCTCAGTTCTTCGCACCCCTAACCTAAACGTTTCCAGCTCATGGGCTTCTCTTTCCCCAGCTCCTCATTCCTATATAACCCCCCCCCATTTCGGCCAGGTGCCCTCTTTGCCCACTTGCCCCTCTCTCCGCCGTGGCCAGGTTCAGTTTATTGGCCACGTTTAGCCCCCTACTTTCTCTCCTGCTCTGGACTCTTCCGGATGACCCTGGCTGTGCTCTCCCTCATATCTACAATAAAAACCTCCCCCTCAGCCAGACCTCGGAGGGGTCGTGTCCTCATTTTACACAGCGTCAATAATGCAAAGATGGCCCCCGGGCATCCCCTCTTACTTACGTCTAACCTTTTACGCACACATATCCCACGGTATCTTTAGCCGTCGCTTTCGAAACTTCACCCTGAGACAGTAACGCCGGCCGGCTCCCTTCCTCACAGCCTCTGGCAAACCCTGCCTAGTTCAGGTGATCCCTGAAACCATGCACGAAAGCAGCGATTTGAGCTTAAAGCGAGAGTTAAAGTATATAAACGCAGGTTCATTTGGAGCAGCTTTCCGCTGCCATGCAGGGAGGGGCAGAGAGAGAGAGAGGGGGGGGGGAAAGAAAGGCACACACACACAGAGAAGAGGAGAGAAGAGGAGGAGAGATGCAGAGAGAGAGAGGGAGCGTCTTGGCCTGGATTCTATAGTTAAGGGGGAGGAAAGTTACCCTGGGCTGGAAAGTTCAGGGTAGAGGGTGGTGTGTGCCAGCCGCACCCTGCATGGGGTGGGGACCGAGGGATGCTGGGTGAAACACAATTGTCAAGTGCCAGTCATTTGGGTGATACATCCAGTATTTGGCTCTTTGCAATTGGCTTCCTTCATTTTGTTTTTGTTTCCTTCTTTGGTTTTTCGGGAGACAGTTTTTCTGTGTAGCCCTGGCTCTCCTGGAACTAGGTCTGTAGACCAGGTTGTCTTCAAACTCAGAGATCTGCCAGCCTCTGCCTCTGGAATACTAGAATTAAAGGTGTGCACCACCATGCCTGTAGCTTCCTTTATGCGCTCTAGCTCAGAAGCTAGGGTTCTCTTTCTGCTCCACTCGATGCAGTAAAAGCATGCAGCCTCAGGTGCCACGACTCAGGCAGCTTTTATTGAAAGCTTAAGCGCGCGTTTGCACAGCAAACGGGGTGGGGATCCAGATGCAAGTTTGTCTAGAGAGCCAAAACTTTCTCGTTTTTGGGGGGTGGGGTGAGTTTCTTTTCTTCCTTGGAATTGGCTGGTTTGAGCCACTGCCGGAGACTGGAGAATCCAGAGAGGGAAACTGATTGGTCCACATCCCAGGGGTCCTACCCGACCCCCCTCAGGAAATTTGAAAGCCCTGTCTAACAGCTTCCCTCAGCAGGAGAAATTTCCCCCTCCCCCTTGTCTTGGAGAAGGAGGAGAATCAGGAAGTCAGACAGTTTAAATGTTTAAATGAAAACTACATTAATCTGCTTGGAGTCTCTTTCCTTCTCAAAACAACCCCCACCTTCCCTCTGGGGTTCTCTCCCCCCCCCCCCCCCCCCCCCCCCCCCCCGATTGTCTGTCTGCCAGACTCCCGACCTCTCGGATCCACACTGAAGCGTGTGTCAGAATTTCCTTCTTAAGGATGGATGACACTGTGTTGCGTAGGCCTCACCGACATTGTCTCCATCACGGGACACAGGGGTGTTCCTGCTTTAGCTACTGCAGCCTCAGGAACCTTTTCGAGAGTGCGCTGGCCCCCTGTCCATCACTGCAGGGAAGGGACTCTCTTGGCATACTGTCCTGAGGCTGGGTACTTTATAGAGTTTTAGGTAGCTCACAGTTCTGACGTGCAAGTGCCTAGCACTGACCTCACTGTGATGAGGACTTCCTGGTAGATGATGTCACTGTGAGAGAGACCAACCTCACAGCTAGACGAGCCAGGGAGGGGTTTGAGAAGGGGCCATTATGATGTTCGAAGGCTTCCTATCCTGAAGGTCCCACCCACTCCTACATCAGAGCCTCCTGGGGGAGGGCCTTTCCTGCCTCAGTAGTCTTTCCAGTAAATTCCCTCACAGACTGCTTGCTCTTAGGTAATTCTAGATCCAATCAGATTGGCAACCAAGATGAACCTATGAAGAGACACTCTCATCAACATGCGGTTTTGTGAAATTTTTTTTTCTTTTGTTTCTTTCTCTCTCTGAGACAGGGCTTCTCTGTGTAGCCCTGGCTGTCCTGGAATGTCCTCTGTAGACCAGGCTGGCCATGAATTCAGAGATCCCCCTCTCTCTGACTCCCGAGTGTTGGGACTAAAGGCAAATGCCTGGTGTGTTTCCTGAAGTTTTAAAACTGTCTTTCACTGCTGCTCTAATTTGCATTTTCCTAATGCTTAGAAGCACTGGGTACCTTCTTTGGTGCCATTTGCCACTAGTTTGTTTCCAGAGAACAGTCTGTTTCTAGTCCTTCGCTCCTTAATTAGCCTCGTTGGCTCTGCATTGCTGAGTTAATGTGGTTTGTTGTTGTTTTGTTTCTGTGTAGATCTTGTATTGGCTGCCTTTTTTTTTTTTTCTTCCATGGACCAGCTGTTTACAGGTATTAAACAGGGAACAAGCCAAGGCTGGCAGAACAGTTCCTTGCACCTAAGCCCAACTTTTCCTCAGTTTCCCCCAGGCAGTTTTCGGAATGCTCATGGTGCATCTGTGCGATGACGACAAACTGCTCCCTGAAGTATGTCTGCTTCTCAGTTAGGTGTATCCCTGTTGCTTCTTGGGAACAGTCGAGATTCACTGCCAACCTCTCCACCTGATGCTCTCGGAGCAATATCCTTTAACATTACGGGAAATGGTCCTTTTTCTCTGACAATTTAAAGAAAAAAAAAAAAAAGGAAAAGCCAGGTCTCAGCACTCAGCCAGCTATTAGTGAAAGTGAACGGGTGTGCAAAAACACATTGGAGCACTTGCACACACCCGTACACACAGATTTGAGACGACAACAACAACAACAACAACAAAAACAAATAAGAAACCATTTTCCTTACTCTTCTGTTGCTGTGATAAAAATGCTATGACCAAGGCAACCTTTGTGGAGAGAATCCAGACCGTTGTTGACACTGCTGTGAGGTCTTGGGGCTGCTGTGTGCAAGTTTGCTGCTGTGGTAGCTTTCTCCTAACAGCCTCATTCCCACTCTCCCTGGAACCTGAGCCAGAGCTGCCAAGAGAGCAGCCTCAGGTCAGCCATCTTGCACCACAGGAAGGTCTGAACAGCAACTGCATGGGCCAGCCATGGCCATCTGGGAAGCCTCCCACCAGACAAATCCACCTAGAGCCGTGATTATTAATTCTCTGTAGACTGTAACGAGCCAGGATCCGGACCAAACAAATTCAGAGGGAAAACTAGAGTCTTTTTTCAAAAGGGGCATTTTAGTTAATAGTGTTTTCTAGCCCCATCGGGTGGCACAAGCTTGTGATCTCAGCTATTTGGGAAGCTGAGGCAGGAAAATCCCAAGTTCAAGGCCAACTTGGGCCACTTCCTTTACAAATGTGTAAGCTGGGAGAAAACAGCGGAGAACCCTGCCATTGCAGGGTAAGTCGACAGGACCCCAGGCTGGTCCCTGAACCCAGCCTCGAAGCCAGCTCTTCAGAGCTGTTCCTGGAGTCACGTGCATACTCAAGGCTCTAGCCCCTGCCACAGTGGGACTTCTGTGTTCTCAGCAGTGGCCGTCACCAACATTCTGACACGTCTTAGGAAACAGAACTTCTTAGTGGTAAGAAGCAAATGCATTGACTGGTGACGAAGAACAGCAGTGGAGCTGGTGGCTTTGGGGGGCGGGGCACTGGAGAGTGTGTGTGGACAAGCGTGCAAGAAGCACCCAGAGACTCAAAGCCAGCTCTGGCTTTATGGTCACAGGCCCTTTCTGGAAGGATGGCAAGGTGCAGAATACCACTGAGGCACAGACCTGTAGGCGCTAATCTTTCCTTGGCCAGATGTGCACAGCCTATGTGACTGGAAGCCTGGCGAAGAGGCCAAAAGGGGACAGCAATGGGCAGATAACCTTTGTAAGAGCTAAGCTGTCCCCACAGTGCCTGCTGTCCCCATAGGGTGTTGCACTGGAGTAGAGGCCCTGTCCTGGGTCCCCTGGGCAGGGCTGGAGAGGGAGACCAGGTTGCTGGACCTGAGGGATGAAGGGGGACTGGGTGTAATTGGATCTGTGGCCATTGCAAAAGCAAAGGTTAATCACAGTTGTTCTTGGCAATGACTTGCCCACACCCCTGGCTTAAATGTTGCCAGTCCTGCTCTCAGGACAACTGCCTTCGGTGCTGTCCCCTCTGGGGTCTGAAGACCCTGACAGGGTAGGGACAAGCCTGTCTTGTCCATCCCAGTGTCCACAGCACCAGATGGCCCTCACCACGTGAAGGTGTGTAAATGGTGTTGGATGGCACGGCCTTCTCATTACTCAAGGCATGGCATTTCTGGTGAGTTGGGAAAGGATGGCATCACAGTGTTGGCGACTGAACCCGGGGCCTCGTGTGTACAACAGATGCGTTTGCCACCGATCCACACTTCTAGATTTGGAGAACACATTTTCCTTTAAATTGGAAAACGTTTTTACCTCTAGACTTTCTTACTTAGAGAAATTTAGTATCTAGGTGGAAACGCTCGGCCTAAGAGGAACGTTTCCTGAGAATGTTGCTGTCAGCAACCAGAATTATCAGGGCCTTGAAGACAACCAATGTCAGTGCTTGCTCTAAAGACAGTCCTACGTGGGGGGAAAACAGTCACCATGAGTCAAGACTTCAAAAATATAGTATGCAAGACGGCTCTCACGGACGTTCACGTAATCATCACAGTGTAGCCCTGTAAAGGTACTTCTTCATGCTGAATTCTTAAGTTTTAATTTGTTTTCCTCTTCAAAAGTTTCCAACACTGGATATGTATACAGGTATGCATGCACAATTTTCCAAGCTTGGTTCTGAAGTTGATAGAAAAGTAAGTTGATAGAAAAATGCCTTTTGCCAGATGAAGTAGTGTTTGCAATCACAGTGTCTGGGAAGCAGAGGCAGGAGGATCTATGAGTTCAAGGCCCACATGCTCTACATAGTGAATTCTAGGCTAGCCAGGCCTGCACACTGGGGCCCCATTTTTATCTTTTCTTTTTTTATTTTTAAGAAATTTAGTTATTTACTTTACATCCCAATCACAGCTTCCCCTCCCTCCTCTCCTCCCAGTCTCCCTCTCTTACCTCTCCCTCCATCTCCCCCTCCTCCCCTTCTCAGGAAACAGGAGACCTCCCATGGATATCACCCAGCCTTGGCACATGAATTTACAGTAAGACCTGGCACCTCTTCTATTGAGGCCAGAAAAGGCATCCCAGTTAGAGGAAATGTATCCAAATGTAGTGAGAGACAGCCCCTGCTCCTGCTTTAGGAGTCCTACATGAAGCCCAGCTGCACAGCAATTACATATAACAGAGAGCCTCGGTCTACCCCATGCATGTTCTCTGGTTGGTAGTTCAGTCTCCATGAGCCCCTATGGGCCCAGCTTTGTTTGTTTGTTTGCTTGTTTTTAAAGCCTTTTGTACGCGTTCATGTATGAAAGGTAAAATTTCTCCCCATCTCAGGCCTCTTGGAGACCACAGGTGTGGTGATCCACAGTGGCATTTGGTCCTTCTCCCTGGGGACCTTGGGCCGTCCTTCCCAGCACTTCAGAAAACCAGCTTGAAAGCTGGGGACACACAGTGACAGGCACAGGGCTACCGTTTTCTTTTAAAGACTTTTTACTCACGCGTGTGCACCCTTGTGCGCGTGTGCACGATACATGTGTACAGGGGCCCGTGGAAGGCAGAGGAGGGTGTCGGGTCCCCTGGAGCTGGGAGTAGAGGTGGTTGGGAGTCGCCCTATGGGGTTGCTATAGGAACTGAATTTGGGTCCTCTGGAAGAGTAGCTAGTGCTCTTAACCACTGGGCCTTTTCTCCAGCTGGCGGTATGTCCATTCGCTTTTTGACCTCCTTACTAAGGAGCGTAGCTGACGCCTGTGCTTGCTCCTTTCTCTCAGCTGAGATGAACACAGCAGCAAGCTCACAGGTGGGCAAGGTCACACACGCCATGTGCCTTCAGAGTGCTGGGTGCCATGAAAGTGAACCAGGTAGGGTCAGAGGGCAGTGCTGGGAAGGGACCACGCAGATGGAGGTGGAGCAGAGCTTGGTCAAGAACCTAGGACAGGAATGAGCTCGGCTGGCAGGGCAGGGCCCAGCCAGGGCCCAGCGAGAGGCAGGTGGAGAACAGCAACTCGGCTTAGATGCTGGTGGCGCTTCCCCGTGGGAGATGCAGGAGAGAGGAGATGGGGACCAAGGGTTTACGAGCGGTGCTATCAGAACAGGCTCAGTGAAGAAGGATCAGGAAGAGAAAGGAGGGCAGCCTCCTTTCAAAAGGCTTTTTTCTTCTTCTTTCACAAGAATAGTGGTTCTCAACCTGTAGGTCATGACCCCATGGTGGTGGTGGTGAATGACCCTTTCACAGGAACTGCGTCATCAAATATCCTGTATCACCAGATATTCACATTGCACTTCTTAACAGTAGCAAAATCTGTTTACGAAGTAGCAACAGATTTTTACGGTTTGGGGTCCATGAGGAACTGTATTAAAGGGTCGCAGCACTAGGAAGGTTGAGAACCACTGCTCTAGACTATATTCATCGAACAAAAGAAGGGATTTTCTTCTTTTTGTGACAGGGTCTCGCTAGGTGGGCCAGGCTGGCCTTGACCTCGTGGAGATCCACCTGCTTCTGCCTCCTGATAGCTGTGACTACTGGTGTTCACCACTGTTGGCCAAAGATGTGTTTATGGCACTTTCTAACGTGTCATGTGAACTTTGGTCGGTAACCCCTCTTAGCCTCCATCTTATCATTAGCCTTCTTTTCCCAAGGGCTTTGGTTACCACGGTTCTCACTCACCTTTCAATTCAAGGCCCCAGGGAACTGCTGTGGTACAAATGGTCCCCAAGTCGATGCTGAAACCCCCACGGCCAGCCTCAAGGCCCAGAGTGGCGCCTGTCGTTTTACTGTGCAGACCTGTCACCTTGGTGTGGTGAGAAACAAGCTTCCACTGTAACCTGCCCACTTATGGGCAGAAATCGCCGTTGGAATTAGTGCCATCTTGGGGTGCACGCAAGGCAAGAAAGACATGGTGTGAACATGAGCTGGGCTGCCTGGGCCTGGACCCTACTCTGCCACTTCCCGTGTGGCTTTGGACAAGATCCCCACTTCACACTTTAGCTTCAGTGTTTAGTAAGAGGACACGGTCAGGGCCAGGACCCATTTCCCTCTCCTTTGGGGTGAACGCACTAGCCTGTCCCTGTGTCCCAGGATCTGTGAACACAGCCTGGGTCAGAGTGTGGTAGTGTGGCTGGTGACGGCAGCAGCATGGCACAGACCCGAGAGCCCCAGGTACTCCAGCCATGCGGTAGACAGGTCCGCACTGTAGCCGTTTCTCAGTTTAGGGAACCTGACAGTTAGAGGGCCAGCGGAGGCCGCTGAGAGGCCAGACACACTGTGCAGGCACACCACCTGGGACTGAGCAGTGTCCACTGGCTCTTAGCCCAAGGGGTTGCTTCCTCACTTGGAAGCCAGAGGCCAAGTGGCAGGAGAGCAAAGGACAAGCAGGGGCAGTGGGTGGAAGCTTAGTCTAGGTTGCCGTGGAGAAGAGAACTTGGGATTCTAGGGGGAAAATTAAGAAAACATTTAAGATGGGAAAAGGTGAGAGAGGAGACACAGCTGTTAGCTGGCAAAGCAGGAGGGCAGGGTGCAGGGCACTGGGGGGACCCACCTGAGAGCCGAAGAGCATTAGGGCAGGTAAGGAAAGTAGGAAGAAGCTAAGGTTTACACATTTGGGAGCAGAAAGGCACTCAGGAGTCTGAGGTGATCCTCGTGCTCCCCGTGACCCACGGAAGGGAGTGACTGGGGACATGTGAGATATCGGGGACACAACACAGGCTGAGAAACCACTGGTGAGGGGCGGTTGAAGGCCAGTTTATCACAGAGGCATTCCACACAGTGAAGGTGACCAGGGAGGTCGGGCAGCAGAAGCCAAGGAAGCAGGCACTCAGGAGTGTTTAGCACACAGTGGAGCTGCCAAACAGTGCCCGAGGCCCTGCAAGTGGGCATCTGGAGGAGGACGGGAAGCAGCAAACATACCTCCCTGCTGCCAGCCAGAGAGCAGATGGTGGTATCATCTCCCTGCCGGCTCCTAGCCACTCAGGAGCCTCCAGGAAGAAGTGCTGTGGTGTCTCTTCCTCTTTCCCTGTTAGGAGCCTGGGGTTCAGGGAAGAAAGAAGAATCCATAGACTGCCAGAGGTGGTGTTTCTCTCTTTTATTTAAAAACAGTGCTTCATTACCATTTGCAAAGGCTAAGGCAGGGCCCTTCCTTTGCTTAGAGTTTATAAAAGCCAGCAACATGATCAATAATTTATACACATGGAGAGTAATACAAAAAATAAGGAATAAAAGCTAAAGATCTAACTACTCCAACCTTCACAATTCCAGCTACTTGATAGTAATAGGAGTAACCAATGAATACTGTATGGTCTGAAAGCTACTATACAATATGATTCTTAAGGAGGAGGAGGAGGGGAGGGAGGGAGGGAGTTAGAGACTGTCACAAAGCCCTGGGTGCTTCTCTGGAGTTAGCAGGGAAACAGGACCCTGGGCAAGCAGCTCCGGTGTCCTAGGAGGTGATTCTGGGAAAGGACGGGAGGGAAGGAGACAAGGCTAGGTGGTCAATTGTACAAGCATCCGCGTATGCCCCCATTCCCTAGCGGTACCTGTCCTGCCACGGGGAAACTGCACGTGCTAGGCAGGCGGATGTGGAGAAGAGCGAGGTTCTGTGGTCCTTTGAGCCTTGAAAAGATTGAGACTCAAACACCTGGAGCCTTAGTTGGCTCTGCAGCTCTTAACTTCACACGTGTCAGCCCCAGGGTGGCTCTAGCTAGTCACCAGCAGAATGGGGACAGAAGGGGAAAAGTCATGTCCCTTAGGGGAAAAAGAAAGAAGGATCGGTTCATCACTCGATATATAATGCAGCCAAAATGGGCTGCCCAACAAGCACGCACACACAAAAATACTGTGAACAAAAATACAAGCTAGGAGTCCTGATGGGGGCAGACAGCGTTAAAGCTCGCCAGTCCCCAGAAAAAACCAAACCAAAAGCATTCTCTGAAAAACTCAAAAACTCGAGTGCCCCTGGGAATCTGGCATTGGTAACCGGAAGGGGAGGGGAAGGAAAGAGCATCGCTGTTCCCTTTTTGCCTGCCAGGGTGAATGCAGTACCCCCAGTGCTGGCGTGTACAGAACTGCCAGGCAGAGGGCTGCCCCCTAGGCGGGAGGTCTGTCAAGGCAAGATTGAGTTTTGGCTGATGAGCAGTTCTCAGTTACCAATCCCTGCCAGCCAGCACCACCATGGCTGAACTCATCTACCGTTTTTCCTGAGTACACTGTAACTGGCTACAGTTTCGGTAACTTGCATAAGAACACGGCTTCTCCAGCCAACCACAGTACTTCAGGGACCCGTGCCCCCTGGCTCACTGTGCCTTGCTCAAGAGTTCGGCAACCTGTGGTAGTTGGTGAGCCTTTCAAAAGGAAAGTTGCCAAGGGACTGTCCTGCACTCAGGAACCTAGAGGGCACATGCTGGCTTAGGACACCCAGAGCCTGCTTGGGATGGGGCCCTGTTTCCCGCTCTAGCTCGGGGATGGCAATTGCCTGGCTGATGAGGAAAGCAAGGATAAAGGAGGTACATAGGAGAGGGAGAAGGTGGGAAGAGGCTTCCGGACAGCAACATTTCCAAAAATATAGTGTTTTATGCAACAGAGAATCAAGTGTCACTGGTGTATACTACAAATGGTCAGACATTCTCAAGAGCATGACAAAATGAAACACACGTTTACTTCAGATGCTCACCGTGCCCACTAGCGTGTCCTAGCTGAAAACAGTGCAAACAGGTAACTTAAGCTTCAAAACACCACAACCCCTTCCCCACCCCCCAAAGTCCCTTTCCTCCTAATATCTGGGGGAAAAAAATCTGCACTTCTGCAGACATTACCATGCTAGTTTCGAGTAGTGGGGAACTGGCTGGGCCAGGCAGCTTCCTGCCCTCCTGACACACCTGTGTGCCAGACTGCCTTTGGCTGGCCTTGTTTGCCTGGCACAGGGAGGGGGCACGCTATGCTCTTCTCGCACATCCTTGGGGTTGCTCCACTCAGCTTCTAGTCCCTTGTGTCTGGAAGCTACATGACTAGTTACAGGATGGAGGTGGTCATAGACCTGCTGGCTGCCCCTCTAGGAAAGCACAGCCTACACGAAACAGTTCAGCCCCTGAGGAGTCCATGTTGGAGGAAAAGCCACGAGCTCTCTTTACACTAAGAGCCAAGAGCCAGGCGGTTTCCAGAGGAGGGAAACATGCGGGCTCAGTTCAGACTGCGACCACTGCAGGGTGATGGCGACGGAGGTTCCGGGAAACCTGAGAGCCTCGAAAATGACGAGTAACGTGCTGGATCTGGGCTGAGGTCGAACTAAGTAACACAGACATTCTAGAAAAGACCTAAGGCAGCTCTCCGGGCTGAAAGTGGGACAGCCAGACAATGTTTTCACTACAAGTCTCCTTAAAGGAGGCCAGCTTCTAAGGTAAGATTCGCAGCATAGAAAGCCCAGGCTACAGATGCCCGCAAAGCTGAAAATGTCCTTCTCACACTGCGATTCAGCATCAGCCATCTTTTTGAAATCATCACCCAGAATCCTCTAACAGAGTCACAAAATGCTCCTCTGGCCTGCTTCCTAAAGCAGTTCCACATGCCAGCACTGTGGCCTTGAGGACCTACCGTGAGGCAAATACAATGGAGTCCAGACACTTGGGAGAGTCCCAACTCTCAATGCTCACTGTGAAATCCAAAGACCCTTGCATAAAAAGCCAACTCCATCTATTCTTCCTTGGAAAAGGAGCTTGAGGAAGCGGCACTGCAGAGTGTCCATGTACATGCAGCAGAGAGATGCGCTGGCAAGCAGAACTGGCCTTGGAAGCCTCAGCCAGAACCTGCTCAAGTGCACGAAGGCCCTCCAGCCTCAAGGACTGCCTTCTTCACTCTGCCACGGCTACCCTTATTTCTGTCTAGGAAGAAAGAAAAGGAGCCTTCTTCTGCTCTTTCTCCCTTTCTACCCTTTGTGGATACAACTGTCGAAGGACTGGCCCAGTCTCGACCAGGTGAACGAACAGGCTTGCCTTCTTGTGAGAATGGCCCTTATTAAACAAAGACCCAAAACTTCTGTTCCTTTAGCCAGTAAATTTCCTCAAAAAGAAACAAACAAAAAAACCCCTCTGCCCCATTCTCTGGAACTCCAAGAGGCCCCAGCCCATCCCTTCCCCTAACTAAAATAGTTACGCACATACAATGAAAACTGTCATGACAGCAACAACAAACCAAACTTTGGCTTGGGGAAGGGCCTCCATAAAAAGCCAGTAAACAGGCAGTCTCGTTTGCTATTCCACACACTGCCCCAGAACCAAGGACTACACTGAGGTCTCTGGCTTCCATGCTGTCCCCTCAGAGATCACGGGGATAGGATCCGAGGGCAAGACGATAGGTGTCAGCTACAGGCCAAGGCCCTCCCTGCTTACAAACATATGCTTGATGCAGTCAAATGTCAGCCACTTTAATTCAGGGACACAAATCAGTTATCAGTCAAAACTGTGTAGAGGCAGAGGCAAAAACATCAGCAAAAGAACCAAAACCCCAATAAAAACAAACCTAAAATAAACCTAACAAAACCAAAGCTCGTGTCTCTGAACTACTCCTGTTAGCAGCAATCCCTCAGGTGACCTAACCAGGGAGCCAGCAGAGGCGCCCAGATCCTAATGCCTTCATTTTGGAGCCTCTGTGGGACCCTTGCCTTTTGGGTACACCTCAGATCTGGGAGAAGTCCTTTGGAAACAGAACTGAAGCCAGGTCTCACTGCCATGGCCTCTTCAGGAGGACCCTTGCCACTTTACATCCTCCTCCACGGCAGACTTAGATTCCATGGCCTGTCTTCTTAACGTTCTCCAAGGGGTCCAGGTGCGTGGCTGTGACTCTGGAGGACAGGGCAAAGCTGGGTACAGAGGCCTCAAGGGCTGGAGACTCACAGAGGCTCTGGAAGATGGAAATTCCTATGGCTTTGGAGTGAGTACAAAGTGCCTCTGCCTGCCCTTACTGGTCCTCATCACCACACTTGCAGGGACAGCCAGCCTAGGGCTGGTTCCTTATCTTGCCCCAGCAGAGGCTTTCTGATGCCTTTCTTACTCTGTACTGACTTTGTGCTGCAAGAAAAGGAAGAAATATCAGGCTGAACACCCCCTTTTCTCTTCTATGCACTCTTTAATGGCTCTGAAGAATTTGTACTTTTAATCTTCAAGCTATGCCCAGATATCTGGGGGGGGGGGGGGGGGGGGGGGGGGGGTG
>NW_026596079.1:259144-274481 GCF_907164565.1 Psammomys obesus | reverse complement strand
GGGGGGGGGAGGGGTTGTCTGGCCACTGACTATTCATTCTTCGGTCCCTGGATCCTAAATTCCTGAATCTTGAGGACGTAGGAGTAGCATGGTAATAAAAGAACAGATGAGTTGCACAGTGGCTCAATGAAAGGGGCAGCAGTCCAGCAGGAATGCTGGGATTTCTGAAAAGAAAAGAAACAGGTGTTTTCCTATTCTGGAGCTCACGACAAGATCAGTTTCTACTGAGGTGTTTCCCATCCACAGTCTGAAAGCATGCTTGGAAACACCAGCACTGTAATTCCCAAAATCATGCCAACACTCTCAGGCTGTGAGTGTAAATGATTGTAAAAAGAATGCAAAAACAGGAAGGAAGAGGAGAGAAAAGCATCTTTTAAATTCTCCTGTTTTGCAAGCACAAACTCCTACCTAGCGGCATGTGGATTCCAGCCACAGCCAGTCAGAGCCTCCGGCCAAAGACAGGCCAAGAGGAGCAGACTGCTACAGAGCTGGCCTCCACTCTGCCGTCTCCCCAGCCACTCAGCACCAGATACACTTTGGTAATTCTGTCTGCTGGCTTCTGATCAAATACATGTGTCAGCTCCTTCCTCCTGGATTGCCTCTTCTGTGACTGACAGAATAAGCTAAGCACGGACATATAGACATGGAAACAACCCAAAACCAAACCAGAACAAAAAAGCCACCCCCCAAACAAAAATAAAACAAAAATCCAAAAACAAAACAAAACAAAAAAGCACAATCTTTGGAACAAAAGAATTAAAGGCAGAAATTTAAAGGAAAATACATATTCAAAGAACATAGTGAGGTATAAAAAAGTATTCTCTCTTTTTTGTTTGTTTGTTTTCCTCTTCATCTTGCTATAGAGTCCTCTACTAGTAAATATTGCAATAGCCAGGCCTCATGAACTGGGGGCTGTCCCATTTGCAGGGGTCTCACGTCACTTCAGTAGGGGGCAAATCGGCTGTAGCCACCTCGGTACAAACTCGCCTGCAGTAAGTAAAGACATAAAAATAATTGAGAGGTGATGAGAGAAGCATTAGAAACAAACAACATGTCTTGGGAAGGGACTTGGTCAACAGGTGCTGCTGGCTGCAGTAGGACAGAAGAGCACCTCGTGGCTGGGGCATCACAACCACTAGGCACAGAAGGGGGACTTGATGTGGTTTCCAACTAGTTCTACAAGTCTGTCGAGTGATGCTACAGTCCCGGCTGAGCTTCCTTCTCACTCATAACCTGTCGGTGTTACTTCCAGCTACTTCTTGGCAGAAGTGATCACATACTGTGTGCATGTGCACGCGACCCCTGCTTGTTCCCTTACCTTTGTAGACTGACTTTCTCTGGTATCCTATTTGCTTTCACATGGGATCTTCCCCTAGGTCTTTCTTTCAGGGTAGGGGATTTATACTTGGCATGAAATACGACAGGTGTCACTATGGAGTGGCCTGACCTTGTAGCTATGAATCCCAACCTGCAGTAAAGGCATCTAGGCCAAATCCAAGAAGGCTACAGCAAGAGCATCAGTTCCATGGATGATTCTAGACATGACCTATGCACTTCTTCCATACTTTCCTGCAGCTGCTGCTACAAGCTGCCTCTGCAGTGTTCACAATGCTGGGTTCCCAATACAACACACCAGAAGGCAGGAGGACGGCAGGGACGTCGTCAGGCACCAGTAACTAAAAACTGAGTATACTGAGAGCTGTGAAAACTGGGCACCTCACCAAGCCCCAGCCTTTGCTACTACCAAGGACTTAACGCTACTGGTATGCCCCTGGCATGGGAACACATTCACCATCAATCCCACTGCCTTTCCAAACAGATAGGTCAAGAAGTAACGCAAATTCTCAGGGTCTCGTGTGGCTCCTACACTTTGGCAGTGGATGAGGTGACAATGTATCACTTTCCCAGATCTTTCAAAAATGGCAGGTGGGAGTTAGGAATAGCATATAAACTTACCACAGCGCCAACTCCATAGCTGGCGGCAGGGGCGAGGGCGTGGTAGGGGTCAGCTGTGTACACCCTGCCGTAACTGGAAAGGAGAAACACAGTCAGGTGGAGATAGACGAGATTGAAACTGACAGTCCTGTGCTGCAGATCTGGACTATTGGTAGGGAAAACGGCAGATGGAAAAGCCTTCCTATCTCTGTTCCTGAGTGCAGTAACTGAGAAATCCTGACATTCTTGAAAAAGCAGCAAAGACAGGGCCAAATGAGGAAGACTGTCTGTAATCACAGCCCAAGAGACAGAACGAGAGAGCAAGTAGAAGAGGCTGGGCCTGGGTGCTGCGTGGCAGGAGCCATGAAGAACAGGCTCTAGAGAGGGCAGGCTGGCAGAAGCCTGGGGGCTAAGGCCGTGCTGGAGATGGCGGAGGTGGAAGAGGCTGATGCTGCAGACGGCGCGGTGCCCCGGGCGTCAGAGCCTGCTTGCTCTGGCTCTGTACATACCCGTCGCTGTAAGCGGCTGCAGCGGCGGCAGCAGCTGTGGCTGCGGTTGCAGTAGCAGGCTGTGCATATCTGTAGGCTGCATATCCACCCTACAGGAGAGAAGAGAACTGACTTTACAGCTACCTCTCCCCGAGACAGATGCCCCCCGCCCCATTACAGACGCACACGTGTAGACACAAGGACAGACACAAACACAGACACACATGGGAAAGGATGTTTCAAACTGCACCAGTCTGCATGTTCCTCCTATGGCAGGAAATCAAGCTTTAGCCAAGGTAGGAATTTGCTTTCCAATTTGTGACACTAAGAAAAATCGAGTTCATAGGTACTGCCTAGTAATTTTAAGAAATACAGATAGGATTTTGGATCTTACTTCACAGTGTTTTCTGGAACTCTTGACAGAGAAAATATTCATGAAATGTCAGGAGAACCCTGAGTCAACATGCATATACCAGTTAAAAGAATTAAAGTCTATTATATTCACAGGTGTCAATTTCAGATCTCTGTACTGGGCCTGGCTGGTTTCTAAGAGGATGTTGTAGGTCATGGGAAGATCCGACCAGAGCTTGGGTCCACCTGGTGGGGCATGTCTGTCGAGAGCACCACTGAGAAGGAAGGGACCAACCAGACCAGACAGCAGAGAACTGCCGGTGAGCTACTAATAAACCCCGCCACCTGCTTTCAAGTAGTGGGGACAGAGACTATGGCTTTAAAAGCCAAATGTTTAACCCTAGTTCTCTCCAGAAAAAAAAACTCTTACTTCTAGCCCACATTCCAGACTCAGGGAAATCACATTACAAGTGGCTTCCAAGCATTTGGCTAGCTCTGACGAGGTGAGACATGCCCCAATTGTTTTTCTCCCACAGCAGTCTCTGGGAGCTTTCCCCCTGATGGCTGGTTCATACACCCTCTTGAGAAGTCAGTCCTGAGGAACTTAGAACCATGACAGCTGCTACTCCACCTGCATTCTGATGAACTACACAAAGGCAGATGTGTGGATGAACAGAGATGTACCTTCCAGAAGGACTCAAGGACAGTTGTGTAACCAGGGCTCATGAGACAGGTCGATTCAACTGGCAAGGCCTAGTTTCACTTAGCCCTCTGCTGTACACTCACCTTGTCTAAATCCAATTCAAATTAAAACAAAAACAAACAAAAACAAAACAAAAAAAAAAACCACCTGGGACAAGGTTTCTCTGTGTAGCTCTGCCTGTCACAGACTTGCTCTGTAGACCAGGCTGGCCTCGATCTAAGAGATCCGTCTGTCTCTACCTCCAGGGGCTGGGATTAAAGGTGTGTGCCACCACTGCCCAGCCAGATACACATTTTTATTGCCATTCTTTGATCAAAAACAGCTGTTCAATTGGTCCCACTAGCTCAGTTTGTTCAGTCCTGAATGATAAAGGGTTTGTTTCTGTGGACAGTCCACATATCATGGCAGCTCAAGTACTGCATTTTTCTCTTCCCTTGAATGCTCATTTTTTGCAACTTTACAAAATAGATTCCACATTTACTTTTTTTTTTTTTTGTGCCATCAGTTAGGGTTGAAAAGACACATTCGCACGTGAGTCTATCTCTAGAGATAGAGCTAGCCTAGGCTGTCTGGGAACTCACCACGTAGACCAGGCTGGCTTTGATCTTACAGAGATTTACCTGCTTCTTCCTCCCAAGTGCTGGTAAAGGCGTGTGACTTAGGAAGTATTTTCTATGGGAACTATGGTGCTCTTCTCTGGCACCTACCTAGCAGCTCTGGATGGTTTCTTTGATTCCTGATAACTCTCATTTTGGAAATACTTATACTTTTATAAACGTCTACGATTTCTCTACTACAGCACAGCAATACAGGGAGATCACCAAGTCCATTCTTTAAGAAATCAGCGTCAGCAGCTTCAAATAACCTTTTAAAGTCCAGTGGCTTCCAGCTGCCATGCAACATTCCCTTGCGGTCATTCTTTCTATAGGTGTCCATAAGGGACAATCTGAGTCACCATTACCAAACCCTGCAGTGACCTGGCAGGAAGCATCCTTGTGACGTTGAGAGCAGGCAGGACCTCTGGGCCATGCCTCACATCAAGCTCCACAGGGCTTGCTCCAGGCCTCAAGCCTCCAAAGAGGACAGGGATGGTGAGAGCATTGGTTAGAGAATAAAAAGTTCACTGTTATAATGCAATCTTTATCTGGGTCATAAAACAGCTCAGCTGTTTTATTCTCTTTAGATATGGTTCCATTTTTTAGAACAGAAGCCAAATCTTTAGTGAAACTTATGTAATTTAGCACTACATGCTTTGTCTCTTTAGCATTCCTTCAAACACCAAAATAATCTTCACAATTTTAGAAAGCTAAGATAGTGACATCAGCTGAAACCTGACCCAAGCTTAGCTATGTCCAGCATGTACAGATGGTTGTCACTGAAGTTCAGATCCAGGTCCGATCCCTAGGAGCTTGACTAGAGCACAGGGGCCACATGTGCATGCGCTCTCCAATCACAGCTCTTAGCTTCTCCTACTAACTGGAAGGAAAGGCTCCTAATTGAGGCAACTGACAGCCCTCAGTGGCGTAGGTCCTTCCCACCAAGGTCACAGGCCTTCTCCATCTGCAGCAGTTTGCTTTCATGAGGAGACCCTGACTTTGGGGTCTGGCTGATGAAGCTCTCTGCTTCAAGTGTAGGATGAGATAAAATATTTTATTGACACTGATGGGCCTAGGAGAATACTGGCAATAAGAAAAACTACTTAAAGCCAGGCACTGTGACACACACCTTTAATCCCAGCACAGGGACAGGGGGCAGAGGGAGTCGGATCTCTGTGAGCTTGAGGCCAGCCTGATCTACAAAATGAGTCCATGACAGCCAGATTACACAGAGAAACCCTGTCTCAAAAAATAAAAACAAACAAACAAACAACAACAACAACAAAGGAAAACTATTTAAAGCAGAGGTGGTCTAGCAGTTATAGAAGTCATTTAAAGGAGTGCTGCATGTCAGCTGGATGGGAAAACTTTACCCAGGCAACCTGGTAATTGACCCGTGCCTAAGGAAAAGTGCACCGTGCACCAGGAAGTGCTGCCTCCTTTTAGATACATCCTCCTCCAGAGTCTTTCTGCTGTTGCTGTAAATTGGGTACTCTACAGAACATTACACAAAACTCAAGACAAAAATCTACAAAATACAATTGACTTAACTGTATTCTAGGTTTCAGACTGTACAAAGATTCCGGGTTAAGAAATGTTTTGTTTTTTTTTTCCCCCTCAATCCCAGATTTTACTTTAACCAGCAATTTTAAAGGCTCTTATAGAACACGAGAGTAAAGTGCAGTTTGAAACACCAAGGTTTTCATTACTGTTTCTTAAAATTTTCAAAAAGAACAAGGTGGGAGGAAGGAGGGGAGGGCTCAGGCGTGGGGGGAGGGTGGCGCCACATTAATATTAATCACATTAAAACTGAGCATGCCGACATCCGGAGCTAAAACAACAGCAAAACCACCACGTCCAGACTGGCACTGGCTAACTCTATCTATCCCAGCATTCTCTTGGGACAGCGGTTTGCCCTAGGCTCTACCACAAGCTTGGTGAAGTACACAGCCTCAATTACTAGAGCGTGCAGCCACAACGACCTGGTATTACGGAAACAGTCAGTCACCACTTGAGTTAACATTCCATACCCTAACAACTGGCCCCTCCCCAGCCCAAAGGAGGAGTAAATCTTGCCCACCCGAGCCCTGGCCCATACCACAATGTTAATAATTATAACAAGCAGTAACCCATCTGTTATATCAGAGAAGGGAACAGAGACTCCACTGAGAGATTTAGAGTGAGATGTTAACAATTCTTCAGCTGACTGCACAAACAAACAAACAAAAAGAGGAGAAATAATTCATTTGGAGGTATGAAGTCATGAATAGCTGATGTGTATTGCTTTTAACCATGCACTGATGCAAAACTGAAGCAACCATTAATAAAAATTAAAAAGGACATATGTATTTACACACAATCAGACCTGTTTGATCTGAAGCAGTTTGCAGATTCTATCTGTGTGTGATTTGAAATAAAACAAAAAATGGGGATTAGCATGGCCACAGCACACCATAGTGTCGGAGGGCACACACAGACGGCTTCTGGAACTCTGAGAGCTGCCTAAGTTTGGCATGGCTAAGTAAGCCTGGTTCAAATCCACACATGCCCCTTGAAAAACAGTTAATTTTCTCTGTAACCTTTCTAGCATTCCCAATTTGGTGGCCCAATCCTACATCCCTCTGCTATTCCAACTGCCTGGCCCTGGCAACAGAGCTCAGCCCAACCCACACAGCTCGCCCAGATACTCGCTCTCTGGAGCGAATGCATACTCCTGTCTACTGTACTTCCAAAGTTTCTCTTGTATTTTAGAATTTTGTTTTTTCAATTATTCATATTTTTGCTTCTACTTCCAGCTTCTCAAAGCTAAGTGCTGCTGCTTTAAGCCTCTTTGCTAATGACTTTCCGAAAATGTTAAAGGAAAGTCCTTTGCCCACAGCCCAGTGTTACCTCCTTGAGGTTTTCTACTCTTCTTCCCTGAATAGAATTAACTTCTATACCACTGGAATTCTTCTGTACCACTTCTACAGCTATGTTTGAAACAAAACAAGTGACCCTTGTCTGCACACCTACAGACTTTCATCTCGTCTTGATTTTAACCTTGCCTTTAATTTTATTGTATTTTTGCTTTAGGTTTACATTAAAACAGGACTTTGGTGAGCATGTGATGTCAAGACACCTTCTCTCTACCTGAAAGACAATGACATGTGACACTGAGGAGGAAAGTGTGTAGCTCAAGACCAGCAGACAAATGAAAGCTTGTTATTCCCACATAGTGTGCAGATGGACAGAGCAAGGCAAGTGTGTGCGCGTGCCAGCATGTGTGTAGGGGCTGGCGGGTGTGATGATTAGCATCACCACCACGGAGTGGAGGCCCGCTCCACTTAGCAAGGGCCTAATGTTTGGCCTCTAGAACTACCGCATTTGGCCCTCGATGATCCTAATGCCCTCTTTCCCCACTCCAGCTGAGAGCCACAGCCACAGGGGACACAAAGTTCTCATGCAGACACGGCACAGACTTGAATACAAAATGTATAATTTCTGTAGTGAATGGACAGATCTGTTTACTCTGAAAAGTGTCATTTAAGTTTCATCTCATGATTATTCAAGTTTGAGGTTAAGGAGAGAGACTGTTATGATCAACTTGATTATCTTTGACTTACACAATAGATGAGAGATAATCTTTCAAATACTTTGCTTTTCCACTTTTATCTAAATTAGTTTATTTCTAAAATATCACTGAGTTACATGAGATAACTGGGTTATTAAGTAACGGACTACTTTTCTTCTCCTAGAATCAAGCCATTGACAAACTCCTTAACAGGCGTGCTAATATCCGAACACTCACTGATCTTGTCAGGTGAAAGGAAAGAGGGCACAGGAGTTAATAATGTCCTGGCATGTCCAGGCAAGTAGCCACGCCATGCTTCTGCAGCAGCAGTCCATCTCTGACTAGGATTTCACGATGCAGCTAAACATGGGACTTGAAGCCTTGCGTGGGAAGATTTCTGTCTCCTCCCTTTTGACATTTCTTTCACAGTTAGCACCCTCAGCCGCTAAGCTCTCCACTATAAAAGACTGGTTTAAACAGCACAGGCAGATGTGACTGACAGGCTGGAAGAGGCAGCAATGACGGGATAGCCCATGGGATGCGTCTGTGGCAGATGTGTTGAGGGGACCGAAGGCTCACTTTGAAGGAAGTGCCATGATGTGTGGATGTGATATGTGCACTGCTGAGGTAGCAGGGCTTAGATCACACGCTCACAAGTCTTGATTGTCCAAAAAAGCCTCTGTTCCCATCTCTAACGTGGAGCTGGAATGGTTAGTATAATTCAATTTTTTCACTGCAATCCACAATCTGATTGATTGGCAGGTCACACTGGCACTCCTACCTGAGGTATTTTAGCGCTAATGATTGGTTCCTGTAAGACTATTCTATAACAGAACACAGGAAGAGCAGTTCAAAAACACAGCTGTGGAAGGAAAACAATCATACAAAGAGCCCACTATGGGCGGCCAGCCTTTTCTTTCCTTTGGATGCAAGCATGCTTTTCACAGGATGAGAATCAGTAGCAGATTGTTATCCCACTTAAAAGACAAAATTAGGGGGAACTATGGCTTTTCTAATGGGAAAAAAGGGGG
Source organism: Psammomys obesus (assembly GCF_907164565.1). Taxonomy (NCBI): domain Eukaryota; kingdom Metazoa; phylum Chordata; class Mammalia; order Rodentia; family Muridae; genus Psammomys; species Psammomys obesus. The sequence continues at coordinate 265,827 of NW_026596079.1, read as the reverse complement.
AGTGACACACACCTATCCTGAAAGAGCAAGGATCTTTACAAATGGACAAGACGGCTTCATCAGTCCATTCTGTCTCCAGACAAAAGTATGCCAGAAGGAAGCACAGGGGAGAAGGCTCTCAGAGACCACTCCAGAATAGAACAGGTAAGACTTGGGAAGCACGCCAGCACTGAGGCCTTTCCCCTTCTGCTCATGCTCTGTCTGGGCCAGAGTGCCTTTTTACGCACTAACCCTGCTCTAGTACACGTTTCTGAGGAAGCTAGATGTAAAGGTTCAGTGATGGATTTCCACAGTTAGGAAACGTATAGAGAAAAGTAGAGAACAGCAAACTCAAAGCAAAATAGCCCATTTTTATTTGTGCATTTAAGAACCCTTCGTAGCTCCCTCACACGCGGACCATCCAGTTTAACAGCCATAGCTGTTAAACAATACATTGTAGCCCTGGTTTTCACCAGAGGGCTCAGATATTATCTCAGCACTAGTGACCAACTTTCCCCCTCCCAACAACTCTGCCTCAGATGGAAGAGAAAGAGGCAGGAGGCGGGTACCAGGGCTTAGGCTAGCAGGGGCTACTGGGAAGGGTATTTTGACTAAGCCACTGGATTACTTGTTTAGCTCCTGTAGATTTTTCATTTAGATTAAACAACAACAAAACAACCCCACAAGACAATTCTCTTGTTGGGCGTAGAAATATCTTTCATTAGGATGTTATAAAGCAAAATAAGGAAACTGAAGAGCCATAAACAAATATTTAGTTGGTTGGTTTAAAGTAAAAGCAGGCAAAACCAGGATAGAAGTAGGATATAGTTTAGAAAAAAATCCCAAATAAGGAAGACATTACATAAAAAAACTTAACCCCAGTTGGGGAAATAACTTAAATAGAAAAGCCTGCTCTACTGGAGCAGATTCCAAAACCATGAATAATTTAAAAACGAGTTTCATGAGAATGCAGAAAATATATATGCTAACATCACATGTAAATATGCACATTGAGAAATGTGTAATCTGCTGTAAAGTAAGCCAGATCTGCCCAGGCCTCAAGTGTGAACATAAGGGGAAAAGTAACTTCTTGAAAATTTGCTGAGCAAGAATTAGATTTTAATTAAAGTACAAAGAAAGGTAATGAAATATGGACGGGGGGGGGCGCTTTATTCTTGGCTGTGTAAACTATTTAGGGAATTCTAGTAATCACAGTTGAAGAGACAGACCATTGACTCATGACTGAGGTTCCTTTACTAGATACACACTTTCTAAGGACCTCTGACTAGCACAGGTGTAGACTCACCTGGCCTGAGAAAGCAGCACGTTCTACTGCCGCAGGCCTCAGTGCCTTCTGAATGGCCTGACGTCACACTGCTGAGGAAGTAGGCACCAACAGCCTCTTTATGGAAGGGGAGAGGAGAGGGCAGAGAGAGTGCCTCCTGGACATGTTGACCTGCCCCCCAGAATTAGTCCCTATGCTAAGTCTTCTTTACAAAACTGCCTTAATGACTTGGGCCAGTGGACTACGCTGGCATTCAGAAAAAGACCATCTGGAAGGCTCCTAATAACAGTCCTCAAAACTCAAAAGCTTTTCCTGTGTCAGCTAGATCACTGTTTATCTTTTAAGTAGTATGTGACCAACAAACCATAGAACTTCATCTCCAGCTAGATGGAGTAAATGCCACTGTGGTTGGTGGAAATGACTCCAAGAGTCCAGGCTGCTAATCACACCCCTCGGTTTCCCTGGCTGACTCCTAAGACAGAGCCTCACTGGCTCTGGACTCCAGGTAGATGGCTTTTAAACTGCCTATCTGTGAGCCTCTAGTTACTACACATTCCTCTCTGTGTACCTACAATACTATGATATCAGTTGCTTCATGTCACTTCCACAAGTATATGTTCTTCAAATCATGTAAAATTAGAAAGCACACAGTTCAGAAAATTTGTTGCCATTTATATAAAACAAAGCTGCAGTGCTCTAAAGAGGGTGTGGGATGACAAGAAAAGCACAAAGGGGAAAGAGCTGGTGTCAGACTAAGCTGGGCCTGTTACTTATGTATGGAGATGATGCGACAACAATACGACTTTAAACCTGCTGATCATCTCGCAAGGTAAGAGATGCCCAGAACATTCGTGGGCATAGGGAGGGGAAGAATATGTCCAGCAGACCGACCCCAGCAACCACCACGAAATCCAAAAGGCTTAGTTTTTGCACCCAGGGGCAAGCGCAGTGGCAGAGAAGCATGCTTGCATTCTTAAAATATATAAATATATAAATATATATCCACAAGGAAAAAGGAAAATAAGAATTAAATTATATTTTTTAAAAAAGGAAAACAAAACAAAATAAAAACAAAACAAACTAAAGAAACAGAAAAAAAAAGGCTGGCTTGTCAGGGGATGGGGTCAAAAAGGCCCCACTGTGTGTACTTACATAGAGGTCAGCACCGTAAAATCCGTCCTGGTAAACCACACTGCAGAAATCCACACAAAAACAAAAACAAAGAAACAAAAGAACAGAAACACATTCCGGTTATTGATGACGGCAGCATGCACATGCGCTACACAGGCAGGTGATGTATGAATGTGACTCGGCGCCTCGGCAAGCTGGTGGCAGGGTGCGCCAAAAGTGCATGTGTGTGTTCCATGGCTCCAGGGCAGGAGAGCTAAGGGTCTGCAAAACTAGACCGAGCACCTGGACAATGGGAAACTCAGACTAATTACATAAGCAGTGCTTCTGGCAGGGCCTCACGGAGCTGTCTGAGATCTGCTGGGCTGGAGAGACCAACTTCAGTATCTGGAGTACTTTTAACTGTAGGTTTGTTCTAGGAGAATGCTGTTCTTTAAGAGCTCACAGGAAAGGATAGTGAGGGGCTTAACTTCATGAAGAGAGGGAATAGAATGAATTCCGTTAGGTCAGGACCTACATGCGAAGTGTGTTTCAAATGATGTTTAGTAGTTATGTTCGTTTTCAAAGTGTAGATTTTCCTGCTATCCATACATCACCTGCTTTTTACCCTGCACATTAGACATGCGATAAGATTTGGCTGATCACACAAGCATGCAAAGTATTATTATTCAGCATTTTTAAGAACCAATGCAACACCTTGGAAAAACAAGTCAATCAATTCTGACCAAAGTAAACAGAGAAATGTAATTAAAAAAAAAAACCAAAAGAACAAAACAACCAAAAATACCCACAATGCATTGCTTTCACAAGCAGAGGTAATGAGCTCAAGGTTAAGGTGATTGGTCCAAGAATTGAAAGGTGCAGTGGGATCCCAGATAGTAACAATATAATCCAGAGTGGGAAGGAGCAACTGGAAGATTTTAAGGGTTCTTCCTTAACTAATAGAGTATTCGAAGAATTCTGAAAAATACAATTGGTGACCGAAACTCGGATCATGACTAGGCCTGTCCTACTTGACAGTGAAACTCTGGAAGCTGCTGGCAGGGCTCACTCTCCTGCTTGGTAATGGGCTTTGCCAAACAGGCAACATTAGTTTTTACACATAAATCTGGAGTGGCATTATACTATTATTCTTAAAATTTAGACTTTTCTCCAGCCTTATGAAGTGCTAGTGTCTAAATAGATTTCCCCCAAAACATTATTTTGGGAGCAAAAGACATAAATAATTGTAGAGAGAAAAGACAAACCTTTTTTTCACATTTGTCAGGTCAAGACTTGGATGCTTCATATATTTTAAAAGTCTGTTTTGGTTTATTAGCTACGTAAAACGAGTAATTTCTTTTTTCAGTTATGATGAATGAGCTAACAAGTAGGGCCACTAAGTCATATCAACAAGTGGCCAGGTCACACCTTGCCATGCAGCTAACTAACACTTGACCTGTTTGTGCAGCAGGAAAAGCAGACGGACTTTTCAATGTCCGCAGGCACGTTTTACCTGCGATAACCACGCACTTAAAGTCTGACATTGGGATGGATCTGCCTCTCCACTGCATTTTCATAAAAGACTTTTGTAGAAGGCTGATGAGTGGAGAGCATGGAGGCCAAGTGGGGACTGATCTTCATCAATGTCAGTGCGGGGACATAGACAAAGACAACAACACATTCCTTCTATAAAGAGTGTTGCCATTAAAAATACGAATATATTTTGTTCTAAGGCAATCATTTACTGTGAATATTCACTTGAATTCTACAAGAATTCTGACAGTCCCTGCACCCAGTGATGGAAGAGGCGGGAGCACGGTGGCCCACAAGACCGAAAGCAGTTCTAGGCCATTCCCCAGGAAATACTGGACTGATTCCTTGCCATCTTCCATGTTTAGAGGTTGTTTAGTTAATAAAAAAAGAAAAAAAAGAATACATGGAAAATTAGTATTCAGTGTAATGCACAGAAACTTGATATGATCAGATATAAAAGATAAGATCCATTTAAGCAAATATATCTGACAGACACTGAGTAGAGAATGTTTCTTAAAAGGACCTATACTGAATAGGAATGAACTCAGATACTTTATGAAGTAGCTCAGGAAGTTACACAATAGGAAGTTCCATGTTTCTCTGTGCATTCTCTCCCTAAAAATGTGACGGCAAATGCTTTTGGGTTGAAATGGGAGACACGTCATGAGCAGTTTTCCTAGTGTGCTGAGCTTGTAAAAGATTTATTTTCATGTTTCACTCAATTATTTTTTAATGAAACAAAGCTGTATCTCTAATTTTTTAAAAAAAGAGATGTCAGAGGTTGAAGGTCAAAGGTCAAGTTGAGACAAAAAAAGGATAAAATTAAAAGCAAGTCATGGCAGAAGATGGAGATGATGGAATGCATGGGATTTAATTATCTATAAATTGCAAATGAAAGTTATTTTCTGAAGCAGTTCCCTTGCAGTGTCTTGGAGCCTGCCCACTTCAGCATGCATACTTGCCTTGTCTAATAAAAATGCTTTAATTCTGTGGCATGGAGGACTCCTAATGGTATGTCCATTGGTCTATGAATGAATGAATGTTAAATTAGTATACCTTCTGGTGAAGCCAATTTTGCTATCAGAAAGGGATATCCTCTCTTCCTTCATGTTTTAACTAAAGAGCAGCTAATTGGCTTTTCTACAGCTATTTATACTTCTCTAGAACATAGAAAAAAAACAAAAACAAAAAACAACAATAAAAAACCACCTGTCATAGGCAGAGAAAAGATGAAGAGAAATGCCAACTCTTTTAAGAGTCCTTAGTACAACTGAATTCGAGAAGTTCACCTTATTTAAAAATATCCACTAAGCTGACACAGATAAACAACTGAAAGCCAGTCTGCCATCTTCCCTCCTTCTCCCCATTCAAAAACAAAGGATTTATTTGTTGCTATGGAATCTTTCCACTGCATGAGACACCCTCCACTCCAAGCTGAAGTCAAGGGACGCTCAGCTACATCAGCTGCTGCCATCTCAGAAGCCAGCTGCAGCTGGAGCCCTCCTACTTCTCCCTCTCTCCCTCGAGTCAATTGGACTTGGTCCGTCTTTGAATTCACCTTTTTAAGTCTGTCTCCTACAAAGAAAGCAAATCCATTGTGGGTAACTAGCTTTACGGCTCACTCCCCAGGCAGTGAGACCGTGGGGTGGGCGCATGTGCCGGCCTCTGGCCCAGCACGGGCAGTGAGACCGGGGCACAGCAGTCTGGCACTACCGTCTCCAGCTCCCTTCTCGGGTCTCTGCAGTAGTGTTAATCCACACTCGTGCGCTGCTGAGTGAACTCCATGCCAACACACTAGCAAACACAAGATGGCTCTGGCCACTGTCTTAAGCCGTCCCCACGAAGGCTTAAGGTGGCCAAAATGAGGGTGTATACAATGAATTGACCCTGGGTCACATTTCTGTATTTTGGTTCTTGCCCTTAATCCAATAATTGGCAAATATTCACACAGCATCTAAATGCTGCCCAGCAATATCCTAGAAATCAGAGAGGGCCAGAGCACTCTTTCTTCCCTTCTTTTTGTGTCCAATTGCTTTTGAGAACCGATGATTCTGGACGCTACTGCTTACCCTGGATAGGCCGGGATGGCTGTTGGAGGCACCGCTCGGACTGCACCATACACTGTCCGCCCTCGGCCCCTCAGATGGGCTCCTCTGAAAGCGGCTGCCGTGGTGGCTGCAGTTGGGTAAGGGAAGCCAGGAACTAAAGGGAGACCCAAAAGATGACAGAAATTTCAGCCTGCAGTCAGGAGCTGGCTCAAAGCTAGCCTGAGAACCGGTTACGGAAAAGGTAGAGAGACAGGCACCGAATCTTTCCTAGAAAGAGAGCAAGCACACTAAGGAACACACTCTTGACGCTGGGGCTTCATGGGGAAGACATGGAAAGATACAAGATGACCAAGCAATGATTCTATGCCTCATTCTTCGCAAATCTTGAGTTAACTCTGGTTCTTCCAGGGTTTTCTGGTCATAATGCAAGCTGATAAGAAACGTTATCAGAAGCAGCTCTGAAAATCACCTTAATAAGATGTACAACTTTTAATTTCTGTTGATAGTTTAAGTCAGATTAATATACATTTTTTAACTGGCCAACTACTAATTTCATTTCTAAATATTATTATGTAGTAATTATTCCTCAAAAGGAATATTCTTTATTCTTTCACATGGAACTAACCTCCAAGGCATATATAGTAGTTCTTAGAGAATTCATTTGTCAATTTAACTTCTCTAATATATATATATATATATATATATATATATATATATATATATATATA
>NW_026596079.1:230827-259134 GCF_907164565.1 Psammomys obesus | reverse complement strand
ATATATATATATATATATATATATATATATATATATATATATATATAAATTATTTTTTTTTTTTGTTAAGACAGGGTTTCTCTGTGTAGCCTTAGTTGTCCTTGAATTCCCCCCCACCCCCATGTCTCTAAAATATTTTACCCTCTGTAGTCCCCCTGTATACTTCATGAGGCAGACATTGGCAAAGGCCTGTTCTAAATGTGCTCTGCTCTTGAAGTCATGCAGAAACATCTCACTCTGCCGAATCTATTTTAGTTACATCTCTTGCCAGGGGAAAAGGGCCTGGGTCCAAGCGACATTAGAGACAGTAAGACAATGGCCTGTAACTGACACTGGAGCTGTGTGAGTGATACTCCATGGGAGAGTGGACAGCTTGAGGAATGCAGTCTAGACTGCTCTTACCTTCTGATTTCCTTATGATCAAATCCATATAGGATATTTACATGTTCATTCTCTGTACACTTTTCAGTGATTTTGTTTTGTGGATGCTTCTAGAGTGAGTTACACACAACAGAGCACTGTGGTATCTATGTTAAGTTATTTTTATAAAACTGTGTTTGTGTCTTGGTTTCACTCTTAACCCGGCGTTCACCCAAATAATTGAGACTCTATTATATTATTTGCTTAATAAGGCTTCATAGGGCTGGAGAGATGGCTCAGTGGTTAAGAGCACTGTCTACTCTTCCAAAGGACCCTGGTTCAATTCCCAGCACCCACATGGCAGCTCACAACTGTCTTCATTTCCAAGGGATCTGATACCTTCACGCCGATGCACATAAAATAAAATTAAATAAATCATTTAAAAAATAAAGCTTCATAACACAATACTCAGCAGTTATAACTCTATTCTTAACCCTCTGAGTTAGTCTGTCTTCCTTCAGAGTAAATCTCTGAGATACTCAAACTTTGTCACTTTCCTTGTTCAGCTGCTCCCCCCCCCCCACCCCGTGATGTCTTCTGGAATTCTGCCTGTGACTGAATTCTCTACTTCCTCTTCTCTACCCCGCTCCGCCATTGGCTGTAAGCTGCTTTACTGGCATATCAGGGGACAACTGGGGAAGTGTTTAGAGAATGTTGAGAAAGGAGATTCCCAGAAGGATTGCAATCAGATGGGGGGGGGGGGAAGCTTATAGAAACCAGCATTTGAAATAAACAACAACCTTATGCCTGCATAGTATCCCCTCAAGAATGTTTTCTGTCAGTTCTGCATTATGCAAGGAGAACAAAAACAGACCTAACTAGCACATAGGGCAACAGTCAAAATCCATGCCATGTCAGTGTAGGCTACTTACTGATTAGAGGAATGTAAGTGTTGATGCCTCCTCTTCCTGACAAGGGCACAGCCGCCTCATTGCCTAGGGACACATCAGCTTGAAAGCTGGATGCTAGGTGCATTAAACAAACAAACAAACAACAAACACAAAAAGGTTACAAAGACAGACAAATGGAAAGCTACAAAGCCATTAAGTAGCAGAAAGGGAAGCAGTACAGTACTACCTGCATATAACTCAGGGCCATAAACAGCTCCAACTACTGGGCTTAACTTCCAGCCTGAAACAGAGAAGAAGACAGTGAACATTTAAGACTCTATGAGGACAGGAGTGAACTCTGCAGGCCGAGATGGCTTCAGTCATCTCTGGGAGCTCCTTCCTCCCCAGGTTAGAGTCTTTAAAGGAAAGGGCGAGGGCGGAGTCTTTAAGCAGCACCACCGAGGGGAGGAGGGCTTGGGCACGTGGGCAGGGGTGACCGAGTGAAGCATTAGAAAGGCAGAGAGGGACTGTTCAGGTCAGAGTGCTCTGTGGATTGATTTGTGGGGACTGGCTTGATTTCTAACTGATGCAGGAGAGCTGAGCCCACTGTGGGCAATGCCATTCCCTAGGTAGGTGGTCTGAGCTTTTCAGTGATGCAAGCAGTGTTTCTCCACAATTTCTGCTTGAGAGCTGCCCTGACTTCCATTAACGATAAAACTGTGACCCCAAAGTTGCTTTTGGCCTGACCAACAGATGTAACTAAAACAGTAAAAGAAGATAGAGGGAGGAAAATGAACAGGGAGTGAGGAGAAGGAGAAGGCGAAGGAGACGGAGAAGAGGAAGAAGAAGGAGGAGGAGGAGGAGGAAGAGGAGGAAACAGAAATACTCTGTGGGGGTTTGGCAGACAGTGCTCAGAACTAAAACCAGAGGATCTATACTCTGAGATTGGAAGAGGAAAGAAGCCTGAACACCTATTTTGGTACCATTTGGCCACACACTTCCTTACACACCATCCCAACAGCACTTTGCACTAGTAATAAAATGTGAAGTCCATTCCCATCTCCTGTCAATGGCTTCATGGCATCAGAGGTTTTTAATTTATAATGAACATATTTAATGAACATATTACTCAAGGTCTGAAGCCACCAGACTGCTGTCAAACATTAAGCTCAAGATTTAGAAATGTTGAGTTTCCAAATAATATTATGTTGGGAAAAAATTTCCCCCCTAAGACAGGGTTTCCCTGTATAGCCCTGGCTGTCCTGGTACTCCCTCTCCTCCTGAGTACTGGGATCAAGGGTGTGTGCCACTACCACCCAGCTTGGAAACCCTTCCTTTATATAGTAATAGGAACATGGCGAGGATTCTGTTTAAGCAAGCAATGCACACCACCCCTCTAGTGCTAAGGAGAACTGTACCTAAACACTTAAGCAGTAGCACACCCTGTCATTCTACCTTCCCTCGCCATTGCCATGCTATGAATATAGGGACAGAGAAAAGGAAAGGCCTATTGAAAGTTCTATTGAAATTGCAGCTCATTCTTCTTTTTTCACATTTACTCTGTGTGTATACATGTGTGCATGCACGCATGCTCACGTGAGTGGGTGCGTGCATGCCAGCCACTATGCATGTATATTAGTCAGAGTATACAGGAGCTGGTTTTCTCTTTTCATCATGTATGCATTGGGGATGAATTCAGGTCATCAGGCTTGGAGTTATGTAGTCCAAGCCCTTACTTGGCCCTATGTAGTCCACGCTATGTGCCCTGGAGCTCATTATCCTCCTGTCTTGGCCTTCCTAGTGCCAAGGTTACAGGTGTAAGCCATCATGATCTGGCTGAAATAACTCACTGTCAATCCAATTCCCTATTCTGATCAAAAAATGTTCATGAGGGCCAACAAAATGGGTCAGTGAGTAAATGCATTTGCTGCCAAGCCTGTCTGATCCCTGGGACCCATATGCTGAATGAAAGGAGAGAACAGATTTATATAGGTCTGAGGGTCCTTGACTTCCTTGTACACAGGCACACATACATACATACTTCCCAAAAAGAATAAAAATGCTCATGTGCATGCACCCGTGCACAAATTCGTTTCCCTCCAGAGCTAGGGTGCTGGGAACTCTGTGAGATCAGTATGTGCTCTAACCTGAGCTGTTTCTTCAGCCCTAAGCTCTGTATTTTAGAAGATTCTGTATGTAAACAGTTCGGGTGTGGGTGTGCCTCGGAGGGTGACGAGATGAGACGCCAACATCTTGAAGTCAGCTCTCTCCTTTCCCTTCGCTGAAGCAGGGCCTCTCTGCGTCTGCTGCCGTATGGCATATTTCAAGCTAGTTGGCAAACTTCTGCCTCTTCTCCTGTGTCTGCCTCTGATCTCAAGGTAAGGTGCTGGGATTACAGATGTGGGCTACCACACATGGCTTTTCAAGTAGCTTCCAGTTACTGAACTCATATTGTAGGCCTGTACAAGCTGGCGCTTTTTGCCCTCTCCTGCCCATCATTTTACTCACAGAAAATTCTGTTCTCACAAGTGTTTATTTGTTAAGCTTACTACATAACTATATCATCATGGACTAAAGAGCTACATACACCCGAAAGCCCAATGGCCATTACCGACAGGTTTTAAGGAAAGCAAGGAATCTACAACTACAAAAGGGACTAGGTTTTCCTTCCTACTGATCCAGATCACACTCCTGTGAAGAGGAATTAGCAAGAAAACACACCTGGGCCACCAGGGCTGTGTGGGGAATTCCCATGCCACAAGGAGCTACAGAGGCTGCAGAGGGGTGCTCACAGGCTATCCACGCTGCCCTAACAGGTAGCTTCAAGTGGCATGATGGTACTGTGTAGAAAGATGAAAGTTAACTGAGATCAAAACACCTTTGTAAGGAAAAAGCTTAGCTTAATCCTATGGGAAAATTAATCTGTAAAGATAAAACGTTATTCTAATAGGGTGAATGTGAACTGAGCAGATGGTCCTACAAAGTCATAAAAATTTCATATATTTACTTAACAAACATTCCCCCAAGGCAGCTTGTAACTCCTCACCATTTGCATATGGCGTGACCATCTTCTTGTTGGTCATGACTCGCGCTGTAGCATTATTCACCTAAAAATAATGAGTAGACAAGAGGGGCGGGAGAGACACATTAGGGAATGTTATACTGCTCACCCAATAACACAGTACATCATTTAAAGTAAATGTATGACAGCATTTAGATCATTAACACAACATTATAAAATATTCACAGAATTTTAATGTAAGTGCTTATTAAATGAGGCTAACAAGAGTAAAATGTAGTTTCTTGGTCTCCAAATAGAAAACTATGGTTGTTCTACCTTTTGGCACTGCAGAGACACGGTGCAGTTACAAGTTCTCTGAACAGTCTTAAGATGTCTCTGTATTGAGAACAACTTGGAAAAAGTAAAGGGAGCAAATATATCTGCAAATGAGCTTTGAGGCTTGTTAATAAAACAGAGGCTTGTCACCTGAGCCATGATGTTGATGTCACATACTGTCCTGATGTTCTACATTTTTTAAAAACGGTTTGAGATTAGTAAATAAATAGAGGAACCAAAGAGTCCCTGTGTTGGCAGTCTGCAGGACCATCCTGAATTTTCTAGACCACATGGATTACTCATTTAAGATGAAGTTTCTGAGGGCCTTTGGCACAGTTGCTCAGCAGTGAAGACTGAGTACTTGTTTCTCCTGTCCTGTGGTCCTCTCTACCCCATGACAAAGCACACAATAGGAGGCATTCTCCATGACAAGGTAAGTAGGCCTCACAGAGAGGGTGCTGTTGGAGAAAGGAGGGGCAGAGCCTAGAAGCTAGGACACTGGTGGCCTTAGCACCAACCCCAGGCTCAACATAAACTCAACCACAGCCTGTTTTGAGCTTGAAGCTTATAAAATATAAATGTTTTTTTAAAGCAAAGTCTCACCAGGCAGCTCAGGCTGAGCCTGGAACTTGCTATATATCCAGGCTGGCCTCAAACTTGTGATCCTCTTGCCTAAGCCTGAATACTTAGATTATAGGCTGTGCTACCAAGGCCAGCTTACTTTGCCTCTCGGAATATACACTGTCCTAGATTTATGTTATTAAGACCAATTTTGGGTAAAACTGGAATTTAAAAACATCTCATATCCTTTATGAACTTCCCCCTTCCTGTGTGAAGACAACTTGAAACTCCATTTACTCTAGTTTGACCACCAGATAATGTAAACATTTCACATTTACAAAGAAAGAATGGGAGACAACGACAATGAGACTGAGAGCATGCAGTTAACACACACACAGAAAAGAAAAACAACTTGGAAAGAAGAGGAAAGTGAACAGCAAGGTTGGAATGGAGCAAGGGCTTGAACCAGCTGCTAGAGCAGAAAGCCACCGAGCAATTCAAAGCAAAAGTGGCCAGAACCAAGCAGACACTACCAGTCAGCAAGAGACACCCACAGCTCCAGACAGAGAGGGACAGGGAGGGAGAAAGGAGGGGCAGGAATGAGAAGCCAGGGAAGGAGCAGTGGCGGGGAAAAACTGGAGAGAACGTGAGGAGGGTCTGCAGGGAAGAGCTGAGCAGTGGTTGGGAAAGGGGGCAGAAGGGCAGTAATAAAACCAGCCAAACTGGAGTTAAGTAACTCTGAGTAAGATGCGCAAGGGGAAAAAAATCACCATGAAGTCAGTAACCAAACAGCTCAGACTGCTACAAGACAGGATGTACGTCCAAAGTCCAGGCGACATCACCCCACAGCAGTGAAAATAAAAGGGCAGGGAGGGAGAGAAGCAAGTCAAACCACATCTGGTAGTGTTAATGTGAGATGGCAGATGGACTTTTTCTCTCTGAACTGTTTTGTGATTACACTTTTAAAAGCTTCTTCTCTAACACTGTGATTCACTTACCGCCAACGGGCACCATCGCCAGCATTGAGTATAGTTACCATGGAAAGAGGGAGTCAAGTGAAGGGCCCTAAATGCTAAACCATTGGAAAGGGGGAAAAAGCAAAATATGCAGACATCTTACTCAAATGGTGGCTTTGATATTTAATACTTTAAAGAACTGGGAAAGGGGAGAGGAGCCAGTTAACCCTCAATGCGTGAGTCACTCTACTGCTGGTGAGCCAGGGCTGACTTACAATCACATCTGTCCATCTATGCCACCAGCTGCCCCTGAACCCTCTGTTGAGAGACTGCCATTTGTCAACTTTGGAGTCAAGCCTTGAAATTCTTGGTATTAAGTAAAGTTTAAAACTATCAAAGTTTTGGAGTCTGTCCTCCCCCCCAAACCTCTATAACTGTCTATCCACACTTATCAAATGCACATGGAGGGGAACTGGCCTCCAAGACACAATGTTAAAAGCTAGATAGTTTTTAGACATTTTTAAAGTTAGTTTTGCTTAGGCCTCATAATAGGAATTCAGAGTCTCGCAAACTGAAGCAAAGGAAAAAAAAATCAAGAGAGCAGAAGGATGAACATTTTGGAAGAGGAAAAAAAGCCAATGAAAAAACAGATAAGCACACATTCCCACCCTCCCAAATCAACCTCAAACAACCAAGAGCAGGGGAAAAGCAGACAGGAGTTGTTACTTTTACAGTGTAGTGCAAGGGGGTGAAGACAGAAACAGACAGGGTGTGCACACGGACAGGACAGGGTTCCAAATGTGAAATAAGTGAGGCAGTACACAAAGAGAGAGAAAAATATAAACGAGAAATTGAATTATTGAAGACATGCACCTCGATTTTACGGCCCTCTACCACGGTGCCGTGCAATTTCTCCCTGGCCCTGTCTGCATCAGCACTATTCTCGAAAGTTACGAACCCGAATCCCTGCATGCAGCGGGAGAAGGGGAGAACATGCACATCGTTACATTGCGGTACTCATCTCTCGGTAAACAGAGAAAACATCACAGTCAGTATGAAGTGACGCCAGCACAACTAACACCAGCAATTTCTTCCAAAGGCACATTTGTGATCCATGCATATTTTGTAAAGGGAAATTTAAACCCAATAAAGGATAAAGAACTGTAATAACAGTAACAATAACTTAATTAACAACAATAACATTAAAATAAAATATAAAGTACGTGAGGCCAGACCAAGATTAAGGTAGGAAGTTACTCGGGTCAAACTATTCAACCAAAAATCTGAATATACAAAACCAACCAAACCACAAAGCTATTATTGTGTGCTTATGTATGCACTGGTGCACGTGGAGAGCAGAGATAAACACAGTGTCTTCACTGACTGCTCTTCACCTTATCGAACTTACTCTTTAAACATTTATTTGGTTATTTATTTATTGTGTATGTGTATTGGCATACATGTGCCATGGCATACAAGTGGAGGTCAGAGGACAACCTTCAGGAGTTAGCTCTCTTTTTCCAGCCAGTAGGGATAAAGGTCAACGCAGGTGCCCTCACCCACTGAGCCAGCTCACTGGCCCTCCCCCTGAACGTGGCCCTCGCTGACTTGGACAGACTTGCTAGCCAGCAAGTCCCGCAACCCTCCTGTCTCTGCCTCTCCAATGCAGGCATTATGGGTGTGTGCCTCAGTATGCATATGGACAACTTGAGTGAGCTGCTTCTTTCCATCCATCATGTGGGTTAATCAAACTCGGGTTATCAGGCTTGGCAGCAGGCTCCTTTAATGCTAAGCCACCTCAATATGACCCCCCTCCCTTTTAAAACATGAGTGCTGAGGATCAAACTTAGGTCCTCATGCTTGCAAGGAACTGAGCAATCTTTCCGGACCCTATGTTTTTCTCTCAATGACTCTCTGACCCGTGAATCTATATTTGTCCACTAACTGCTGTGTAAAAGCTCAAATTCAAGGTTACTGGCTCCGTAACAAGATGTAGGGCCTAGATCTGGGGGCAACAGCTGTGGGAGCAAGCATAACTATCACTGGACAATGAACAACTACAATTTTTCTTCAACAACAATTTTAAGTGAACAGATTGGTACTTTATGGAAAACTGATAACCTAAACTACCTATCTCATAATCTGTGGATGTCTATCTCTGCTGTTCAAGGCAAGCTAGTGATTTTTCCACATGAGCAACAGTCAGTCAATGGGCACCAGGAGTGAGGAATGTTAGCAACAGTAGTTGTCCACTACTGGATAAAAAAGAAATGCCATGAAGTTACCATGCAGCTGCCACATGGGTTAGGATTAATATAATATGCCCCTGTAGTGGATACAAAGATGGAACACACAAATTGAGGCCAGGAGCCAACCTACTCCTCTGTTCCTGTGACTGCCACTTCCCTGAACATAGGACCATCTCATCAAGGGCCCGCTAGCTTCACTGTGGGCACACGGGCACTGCTTACCCGCCACAGTTGGAACGTCATCACTTCTCCAGCAGTTTCCATCTGCAGAGGGCAACCCCTGAGTCTTCTCTGGGGAGTCACTGCTGCCGAGCAGCACAAGCATGCCTCCATTTTAAACAGAATTTATAGAGCTGGTGTGGGGGTGTGCTCCTTTAATCCCAGCACTCAAGGCAGAGGCAGGTAGATCGCCGAGTTCTAGGCCAGCCTGATTTATAGAAAGAGTTCCAGGACAGCCAGGGTTACACAGAGAAACCCTGTCTTGAAAAAGCAAAAGCAAACCAAACCAAAAAACAAACAGAATTTACAAAATCAAGGAGGTGATTCCTCAGCAGGCTAACTGGTGATGTGGGCAGGCAGTGTCTGGAAGATTTCAATGACTTGTCTACCCACAACTTGTACCACTACAAATATCACAGGAGGGAATGCTCTGCTGACAGAAAACAAATGGCAATGGGAAAGCATTTCCATTAATATGTGGTAGCCACTTGGACAACCTCAAGGTACCACAGGCTAGTTACAAAGTAGGCCAGTAGCTTTCTTTTCTCTGAAGATACAGACCCTGAAGACAAGAAGCCCACTCTTCTACCTGAGAATCTACCAACTGGCAGGCAAGGTAAGCCAGTTTTAAGAAAGGTCACGTAAAGCGATGAGTTTGGGAAGGTTTATCTTACTTATAAGTGTGTGTTTGTGTGTACATCAGTGCAGGAGCTTGAGAAGAACAGATGCATCAGGTCCCCCTGGAGCTGGACTTACAGGAGGGTGTGAGTTGTCTGACTGGACAAAAGCAACACACACCTGTAGCCTGCTGACCCATCTCTTCAGTTCTACGTCATGAGTTTTTATGCCGACCTGAGAAGAATTATAAACTGCATTCCAACTGACTCTTGGAGTCATAACTCTTATGTCTTTGGTTGAGCTAATCAATTCTGAATTGACTGTTTATGTGAAAATGCACACTTGGTTTTAACACTGTGACCACATGTGCTGCACAGCAACACCCAAGCCATACACACTGTCTTAGTACAATGACTGTGAACAGCAAGGGGAGACCTGGTAGACTCTTTCTAAAGGAAAAGATGATTTAAAAGGAAAGGAGAACACCCTGTGACACACAGCGAGTGGTTAGGACCTCAGAATGTAAGCTTTGCCAGTCTGTGTGGGGCTTCTATTTACTATGTTACATTACTCTGCAAGTCCTCATTTCTTTTCCAGATCCAACTGTGAAATGTCTCTGATATCCTCTCTTTTGGGATGTGAGGATGAGATACCAGTAACACAATAACTGTGTCAAAAGAACAGCTATGGCACCACAAGCACTGACAATTTCTGATCTGTAAATGTCAAAGTTTAACATTGCTATCCATGTAAGATTTTTCTCAATAACGACTGTTTAAGGGAAAACTGCATTTTCAAATGTCTGTATTAAAGTGTTTTATATTCTAAGATAATCAAATGCCAAAGGAAATGCTAATCAAGATACCACCAATATCAAAGAAAAGTGGTCTTTCCAGCAAGTCTTCCCTGGTGAGAGGAGGAAGAAGGCCCACTGGATGGTCAAGACACTCTGATAGGAAACAGAGGTAAAATTTCATTCTTTCCTTTGAAGATAAACAGACCCTGTGTAGGCAGAATGATGTTCCCCAGGCCCAAATCCTCATGTCTTAATCCCCGAAGCCACAGAATATGTTACCTCGCAAGGCAAAAGCAATTTTGTAGATGTGATTAGATTAACCGATTCCAAGGTGGGGAGATTACCCTGACAATCGGGGTGGGATCGATGTAATCCCTATAATATTTATAAAGGAAAGGAACTTGAGAGGGCCAGACTCCAGACTCCAATGACAGCAGCTAAAAAAAGGCCTGGCTGCTCATGCTGGCCCTGAAAGCAGGGGCCACAGTCCAGTAGTAGTGGGTATCCTCCGAAGGTCCAGAAGGGCAAGGCACAGATTACAGCCACAGCTTCTCTGGGCTTAAGGGTCACCCACAGGAAAACCTGCTCCAAAAAACCAGGCTCAAATGCACCTCTATCCTTCAAAACCAAACTGAGAGTAAATTCAGTTTGAATCTCTAGTTTTAAGGGGGAAAAATAAACCATGTCTAAATTCAACACATTTTACTTGAGCAGTTAAAAATGACCATATAAGCTAATTTTGAAATATAAACCCCAACCTGCACTAGCATAATAATAATAAATATGTTACACAATTTTGTAATAAAGATAATTACCCACAAATTCTCTCATGGAGATGAGGCTGGCCTTGAACTCAGATCTGCTGCCTCTGCCTCCTGAGAGCTGGGATTAAAGATGTGTGTCACCACACCCAACCCAATTTACTCTTAAATTCTTAACAGGAGAACAGTTCAAGTGTGTAAGGTAATGATTTTTATTTAACTCCCATTAATAAAAACAGATAACAAAAAGAAAACTTGTTTTTCATGAAAAAAAAAAAAAAAAGGCATCACATTTGCTTACACTATCCAACAAAAGCAGGCTGCCAATCTACTTTAAACTTTCTGACAGTCACATTAAAATAACAGAAAGATGAAATTAACTTCAACATATCCAACCCAGCATACGCCTCGTATTATCATTTCAAAAAGACACAATATAAAGCCCACTAGTGTTCCTTCTGTGCTAAACCTCTGCAGTCTAATGGATGTTTATGGTGCGAACCTCAGCTTAGAGTTCTTCCTGTGTCGAGGCTTACAGTGGTTGCTGGAGCAGACAACACAGTCTATACATGCTTGTTTTAGGGTTCTCAGTCCTGTCCAACGCTAACCAAGACAGGCTAGTGTTGCAGTAGCAGCTTCCCAACTGTCTTAGCTGCACTGAAGAAACAGCGCTGTGTTAGGTGTTAGGTCCAACTTTTATCAGGAGGAACAGTATGTTCGTACCTGCTTTGATACCCATTTATCACCAATGACACACAGGAGCCGAGTAACTATCACCTTTTTGGTCTGGCCTCAGGCTGTAATAAGTAACAAGCAATAAGATGAACAGTGTAAAAAATAATTATTATTTTTTTTAAATTTAGTATAATTTAAAATTTTTTCCATCTCAGAAGAATGAGAAAGAAAATTTACCATGTAACTTTTAAGGGAGAAATCAAAAGCAGACGGATCTCCTGGGTATGGCCAGAACATAGAAATTTAAAAAATAAATTAAAAAAAAAAAAAAAAAAAAAGAAAGAAAAGAAAAAGAAAACTAAAACCCATAAAGTGGTAACAAGGAAAATAAATGAAGCCTTCTGGACATACATGTTGTTACTTCAGTCTTAGGTACAGTGAAAAACATTTCACACCATCAACAGCTATCGTTTCACTGAAAATCATAAAGACCCACCTAGTATGACCATATTTGGAAATAAATAATCTCTTGAGGTAAAATCAAAAGGCAAGGCAATGGTTAAGATCAGAGTGTAGTTTGTGTGTCTGGGAGGAGACACTCCCACACTCCACCTAAACAAACCCAACTGAAGCCAGAGCCTGTCATGAGGGATCCACCTGAGAGAAGGAATGACAGCACATCCGGATGATCAACACGTGTGGGGATCCCCACCAAAACCGGCTGTGTAGCTGGGTGACAGCAAGTAGAAGAGAGTGCCAAGTCTCAAGTTCAACAATGGACGAAATTAGGAAGAAGCTCTGTGGCATGGGAACCAGCTCAAGTGTCCTGGGGCTAAACGGCAGCCATGACTCAGAGTTCTGTTGAAGAGTCTACATAAGACACCAGGGTGGAAGGAAAAATCAGACCCACCAGTGGACATGCCCTGTTAAGTTTGCTTTTACTTTCTACTTTTAATTAAAGGCCTTGTTTTCCTTCTAAAAAGCTACTTTAAAGTCATTCTGCAGAGGACCTACGGGTAGAGTAATACTGTAGTTTATTATTTAAATCGGGAGGACTTTGGGGAAGAAAGGGGCATTGTGAATATGTAAGGTAACAGGAGTAAACTTGGGCTAACTAAAATAAACTTTGTATTGAGGTCGTGTCATTACTATGTTAACGTCTAACGTCCTGATGCTACTAGCGAAAATCTGAGACTCAAGAAAGACTAGCCACCATGGACAACAAGGCGTTCGTCAAAGAGCTGGACCAGTGGGTGGAGCAGCTGAACGGAACTAAGTGTGGACGTTGTACGAAAGGCTAAGGAAATTTGAACAAAAGAAGCAAATGTACAGGAGGCTCGCTGCCCTGCTACTGTCTGTGGAGATGTGCACGGCCAATTCCATGACGACATGGAACTCTTCAGAACTGGGGGAAGATCATCAGCTACACGGGTGACTATGTGGACAGAAGCTATTACTCTGCGGAGACGGACTCTACATGTAGCATTAAAGTGTGCTATCTGGAGCGCACTACAATACTGCGAGGAGACCATCAACGCCGGCAGATCACACAAGTATACGGCTTTCATGAGGAGGTCTACGGACGTAAGAAAAGCCAACGTATGGAAATGCTCCACAGATCTCTCTGATTACCTTCCACTTACAGCATTAGTAGATGGACAGGGGTGTGTGTGTGTGTGACTGTCTTGCTGGTTAAGTGTGGGAAAACGTTTATTATTAGGAATTCAGGATCTGTATTGCAAGTTCTAAAAACGTCTCTTTGGCCTTTTTGTTTAACACAGTGCTGGGGGCTGAACCTGGGGGCTCGGTGTTAGGTGCATGCTAAGCAAGTGCTGCCCCTGAGCTACAGCCCCGTGGTTTGGTTGGTTGCGGGGGGGGGGTTCTTTGGTGTTTGTGTGTGCCTGTTTTGGAGACACAGCCTCACTGAGTTGCTCAGGCTAACTCTCCTCAGCACAGCTTGATACTCTTAAATCCCCATCTCTCAGCTCCCAAGTGGCTGGGAGACTAGGCCTGGGCCACCATGCCGTGGTTTCCCTGGCCCAACAGTCTTCTGGCCAAAGAAGACATGTGCCCTTATATGTGTTTTATAAATTTAGAAAACAATATAAATAAGTGCTGAAGTCTTTGGGTGTATATATTAATAACACATTACAGTTTCCTGGTTATCATTAGTAACTTTCCCTATCTATTTTCATGGTAACTACAACTATCATATTACATCTTTTTCATTAAGGGGTACTCTGTTTTCATTACAGTAAGTATTGAAGCACATATAAGCTATTATATGTTTCCTATTTCAGTGTTTAGAGGTTTCATGGTGAGCGGATTCAAATTCATATATAAAAGACAGTAGAACTCTGTAGTGTTAGTGGGCGGTGGTGCACGCCTTTAGTGCCGGCATTCAGGAGGCACAGGCAGGTGGCTCTCTAGTTTCAAGGGCAGCCTGGTCTACAGAGTGAATTCCAGGACAGCCAGAGCTACCTAGTGAGATTCCTCTACAGTGTTTAAATTATAAAAGACCAGTGTTCTTTCTTTTTCTTTAGTTTTAAGACCAGTGTTCTTAAAGGTGTAATAAGACACTGTTTTGCTTGCTGGCCTGAATATCATTGTCCATATTTTTCTAGCTATGATTCTGGATACTGCAGTAATTAAAATGAAAATACTTTGCGTCGTTTACTTGCTAACTTGAATGAAAGCGTCAATTTATAAGGTATTAAATTTTAATTAAAATTAAAAAAAGAAAGCTACATGTAACTCACATTCATTTTTCTAAATTCTTTTTGGGAAAATGAGGTATTTTTTTTGGGGGGGGTCGGGAATATTACTTCTCATATATTTGAATTCTACATTTTAAAAAGGCAAAGCCTATCTTTGTTTCAGCTGCTCAGATTTTTTAGACAAACTGATTGTTTTTATAGAGAAAGGAACAGAACAATAAACTCACAAAGTAATTTAAGAAATACTGTGATTATAGCCTATTTTTCCTTTACATAATCCAAATGACAGTCAAAGCAAAAAAGACAACAGTCAAACATGAAGTGATCAGTGATTTGTAGGGCACAACAAACCCCACAGGAAGTGCTGGAGAAGGTTGAGCAGACGGTGCAGGGACCACTGCAACAGCTTCCCAAACAGACCCACTGGCTGACTGTTCAGCTAGCAGGTACAAACAAGGCCCTGGGCTCCAGACCCAGCACAGGGTGGGGAAGGGTATGCTTTTTTCTCTAGAATAATTTGGTTAAACATTAATTCACATGTCAGTATCATGTAACTCAGACTTATAACTAGTTTTTTCATTACTACTTAAAAATTTTAACAAAGTTAATTTCTGCATACAAAAATACTGTTTAAAAGCAGGGCAACTAATCAAACCATAGCACCACATGAAGTCTTTCTGAAATTTTATAGTCAGCTCCAAATATATACAAGAAATGAGAAGCCGGGCATGGTGGTGCACACCTTTAGCCCTAGCACTTGTGGGAGGCAGAGGCAGGTGACTCTCTGTGAGTGCAAGGCCAGGCTAGCCTGGTCTAAACAGAGAGGGTGTTCCAAGACAGCGAGGGCTACAAAACAAAACAAAATGAATCAAGAAAGGAAAAAAGAAAAGAAATAAGAAGCTACATTCACAAAAAGGAAAGTGCTTATTCTTTCTTTTAGGTGGATCCCAAAGGAGACATTAGGGGGTTTGACTCTTTAGGCACTTTTTCAGCAGCTTTGGAGTGGGGTTCCAGGGGTGCCTGCTCTGGGAAAGGCCTCACAGCAGTCAAGGTTTTCTCAGCCCTGATGCAGGTCCAGGGTGATTCTGAATTCTATGCTTCACTCCAGAGACACTTACCAATTAGGAGTGTCTATACTGTCACAGCTCAAAGAAAGCAGGGGCAGTGAGGGTACTGCCTGGGGCTATAGAAACAGCACAGACTTTTAGGGTCCCCAAAGGGAAAAAGGCAGGCAGGTGCCGTTATTTGAAAAAAGAAATTACATAGGAGAGGTAATGGGTTAAGGTGAAATCAAGTACTGGTAGTAGGTGAGTCCTGAAGTGAGTGAAAAGCCTTTAGAAAGATCAATTTCCTTTGCTTCACAAGAATTCAATCATTCTTTTCCATAAGGAGCAAATCCTTAGTACTTGGGCAATTACACTGGCCTCCTGGCACAACTTAATGAAGGTTATTTGAAGTACACACAACTTAAAACCAAAAATGTCTCAATTAACTACTTTGGATAAACAGTGAGGTCAATGCTCTTCATTTACTAACTTTCATTTTCATCTTCATTCAAATGCTTTGACCTTGAAGCATGGTTATCTTCCCACTTTGTAGCTCAACATTTAATAAAAACAAATATCCAGAAGTACAAGCACAGGAGCTTTAAGGTTAGTAACACATCCCACTTTAAGACACTTACCAGGTTAAGTGCTGGAGGAAGATCTCTACAGACATAGTAATCTTTTTTGTTTTAACGGAAAGCTGGAAGCTTAAAGTATAATTACCTCTTTACCAATGAATAGATACCAGTTATCGGACACTCTATAAGGGAGGCAAGAGTACTGAGGCATCAGGGCAGTGTGCGTGTGTGCATCCGTGCAGGTGGGCGGGAGGTGTGGGCTAGCAACTACTAAAGCACAGGGATCTGCAGTGGACTGAAGAAAGGTAAATGTTAACTCATTTACTGCACCCAGCTTTTCCTTAAATTATAGTTATTCCTTGGGCTGTAATCATGGTCAAGAAGCAGATATGACCAAATAAAAATTAGTTTTAAAATTGCTAATTAGTAAGAAAAAAAAAATTAAAGGCGGGCAGTGGTGGCTCACGCCTTTAATCCCAGCACTTGGGAGGCGGAGGCAGGTGGATCTCTGTGAGTTCAACACTAGCCTGGTTTACAAAGTGAGATCCAGTACAGCCAGGGTTACACACAGAGAAACCCTGTCTCGAAAACAAAACAAAACAAACAAAAATTTAAACTGAAATGTCAGCCCCTACAGCAGAACACGTTAGAGCAGACCACGTCCACCAGCGTGCACACCAAAACTGCTCTCATTCTTAATATAAAACCTAACCCGTGGGCCCAGAGCGGCTGCATCCTGAGGCTTGCTCATCTGGTGTGGCTCTAGGAACCACAACACTTCACTATTCACTGGCGGGAGCCTCATCAAAATTTATTGCAAAGAAAACAAGTCATGTAGGTAACTGAGAGAAAAGAACCCTCACAATTTATTCTAAGCATGCTGCTTGGCATTTCATAAGCTGACTTGCTCCAAGAGAATTCAGAATGGATTTTACACCCTCCCGGTGCCTCTCTCTTCAAGGCAGCCCAGGCTGGCTGAGGATCTTGCCTCCTGTCCTTGGAACTGCCCCACTCCTCTCTAGCTTCTCCTGCTTCCTGACACCCTCTCCAGAAGTCTCTTTCTGGAGAACCTAACCCAAGGAAGACACCTGGTCAACCTCTGTGCTGCATGAGACCCGCTTCTGCTCCCTGAATGCTCACTGTTCCAATAAAATAAGTCTGAGAGGAAGCTGAGCTCAAGGTATGAAGACAGGGCTTACCTTGGAGCCGCGCTCATTAAAGATTATTTCCACATCTAGGATTTTGCCAAACTGCTGCAGAGACAAAAACAAAACATTTATTTAAGGTCAGCCTTTGTCTTGACACTAGCCTTCTTTCTGAAAGAGACAGCTTTTCTTCTTCTTCTTTGAACTAGTAGTGCTCATTTAACTTTCACGATCCCATATGTCAACAGAACCAACATGAACCTCTGAAAAGGACTCTGGCCCCAGTGGTTCCTCCATTCCCTCAGGTGTTTCCACCTCCACACGTGGAAGCCACTGTCCGAGGACCTCACAGTGCTGCCCTACTGCACCCATGTGGCCAAGGCCTGGCCCTTTTCTAACTACTGCCTTAATTTTCTGAATATATCTGCTTCAAAAGTTATATCTTACCAAGCACAATCAGTACACTGTCTGCCCTGCCCCCACCTTCCTTAAAAACCACACAAAAACTAGGTAATATAAACAAAATGGAAAAAGAAAACAGAAAACAAGAGGTCAACCACAGGCCTTCTATGCTCTTCCTCATGCAAACAGACCTAACACCAGCTACATGCCACACACTGCTTTTGTCTTTTGAAACTATGAATGATTGGCTCCAGTAGATACATATTTGTTGCAATTTCTATAGGTGACATAATACTCTGTCATACTTAAAATATTCTGATGCAAAGGATGATTCCTCTTACCATTTTAGTAGTTCTGTAACAAATATCAGGAATATTTTATAAGTAGCAACCTGTTCAGTTATTTAAATATCATCTCAGAGCTAAAAGATACAAACCCACAATGTTCTGTTCTTATGTGGATAAGCCCCTATACACTCGTGTAGGGATCATGCCTAGAGGAGGGGCTAAGGGGACAACCTGCTAACCCACAGCCTGGGGGACAGGGAGGCCATGGTGACCTTTTTAATTTTGTTTTGAGCAGTGTATAATATCCCTGCCTGTCCTGGACTCACTTTGTAGACCAGGCTGGCCTTGAACTCACAGACATCTGCTCCATCTACCTCCCGAGTGCTACGACTAAAGGTGTGCGCCACCACTACCTGGCAGCTACCCCTTTCAACACAGGGTTTCTCTGTGTAGCCCTGGTGGTCCTGGAACTCACTCTTGTAGACCAGGCTGGCCTTGAACTCAGAGATCCACATGTCCCTGCCTCTCAGTGAGGGGAATAATTAGAGGTATGCACTACTACTGCCCTGACTCTACTGCATTCTTATAACACCTATGTTATTTGTCTGTGTGTGTTTGTGTGTATGCGTGCATGCCCATATCTGTGTGGGTGCCCATGAGGGCCAAAGGACAGTGTTGGAGCTCCTGGGTGTGCAGTCACAGGTGGTTGTGCCCCACCACGTGGTGCTGGGAATTGCACTCTAGACCTCTAGAACAGCAGCAGGTGCTCTCACCGCAAGGCCATTTTCCAACCCTCTCATAACTTTTTTGAAGCAAGGTCTGCCCTTTTTAGGTTAAGAAGAATAGAGCTAAAAGAGCTGTGGTGTAAACTCACAGGGCTAACTGGATACAGCATGGACTTCCTGCTCCTTCCCAGGATTACGGTTTAAAAGCAAGCATCAACAGCGTGGAAGAAAAGAGACAACTAGATGTCTTTTGTAAAGAAAAGGAAATCCCCACTTTATGCTTTAGGAAAAAATATGAGCCATTCTGAGACACTTTGGCAGCTCTTGGGAGGCCACCATCCTTCTGACTCAAGAAAACACTGCCATTCTCAGCATCCAAGACCAGATCTCTACTGTCTCTGATGGGTAGAAGAGAACCAAGCAACTCATTCTCAAGACATGCCTTCTTCCATGTGACCTCAGGCCTGTAGCTGTCCTTTCTATTTTCCACTGCTCTCTTCTCTCCAAAGATGGAAAACAGCTTGTCATCATGATATGTGGCAAAGCTCTTTCAGTACTTCAACAATGTCATTACACCTCAACTCTGACCTGGCAAAAATATATCCAGGTAGTTAGCTGTGACAGAACTTGGCTCCTGAGCCTTGTCACCATGAAGTGGCATAGCTAAGAAAAAGCAGGGCATCTATTCTGACAAAGCACAGTCAGCTGTCCTTATGAGATGTTTACGGAACTATTGGCTGCTGGCTGTCCTGGGTCAACTTGACAGACAGCATCAGAAAAAAGTAGCAGCCACTCCCCTGCATCCACACGAACTTGTGCTATTATACTTTTGTTTTTATGATGGTGATTTGGGGAGGAGTAAACACTTGAAGGAGCTCATCCACGGTAGGGAAATAGTGTCCCACAGCATATTTTAGATGCTGGTCTTGACACTACTGAGTGATAAAGGAATAGGAAACAAAGCCCTGGGTATCACCTGCTTTTAAACATTAATAACTTACTTTTAACATTCAAGTTAGAGATTACTACTGCATTTTTAGATATAAACTTCAAGGTCAAAAATGATATTACATGAATTTCCTAAGGTCCTAAGTAACTAAGATTGGATCCTGGATTTTTTAAAATCCCATTTTGTATTTGTTCCATTTAAATGTGCTACCTGTAAACCTGTATTGCCCACACTGCATGTGTCCTGAGACAACGCAGAGGTAGCGAGCAGCACTAATGCGTCATGAACAAGAGAAGTAAGGACAGTGAGGAGTGGGAGGCAGTAATTGTCAGGAAGAAGAGCATGCTGCTACACTGAGAACCATACATTCTCGTGGGGACCTTGTACAGGGTATAGGTTCACACTGCACCTGAGCCAGCTGACTCACACCTTGGTTGTGCAGTGTTGTCTAGGCTTCTAATGCAGCCACAGGGTTAAGAATCCTGCTATAAAAGATTGTGGATGTTTGCTCTTCTACTGAAGCCAAGAATATTACTGTTACGTTCACTAAAGTTGGTATGTGAGAAAAGTGGCCATCTCAGTGGTGTGGACACAGACTGTCTCATCTTACAAGAGCCACCTCAGTCCTAGCACACAGTTGCATGCAACTTGTGTGTCTGTGTGACAACCTGTAACGCTAATGTCTAGGGCAGGTCAGGTGACAGGAAAAGGTTTCCAGACTGATGGATGGCAACAGTGATTTACTTAAGGCTCTTTCTTAACATCTTTACGGTTTTACCCTGAAGTCTTACTGACTAGTAACACCTCTGATGGATTAAACTATTTCAGTTAAACCTATAAAAAGATATAAGAGACTTACCCCAAACATCTGCCGGAGATCAGGGTCCCGGAAGCGGAAGGGAATATTAGAGACATGGAGTCGCTTGGGTGTGGATTTACTCTCTGAATTTTCACTACTTTGTGTCTGTGATTGTTGTCCATCTGTCTGTGCTCCACCTTCTGTCTGCTGAAAAAATAAGTACAAAGTACACACAATGAGCAACAGAAACCTGTAATTACTTCCTCAGAATGACGTGAAATGCGGTTTCCTACTACAGCAACTGTCAAACAGTAGATGTGTAAGCAGAAACTTTCAACTGTCCTATTAAAAAAGAAAAAACCCAAGGTGTCATTGATGCTCAAAATACTTCTCGTCTACAAACAAAATTTGGGTCTTTTGATTATTTTTAGTACATTAGCAAAATGGGAGTACAGGCACAGAACCCTCTGTGGCTTGCTGAAGCCCACGTGGAGACGTAAAAATAGCCCTTCTTTTCTCAGGCTCTGAGTAGAGTCTTCCATTTTTGAGACCTCTCTGTTTTGAAAACAAAGCATCCTTTGTGCTTGGTTGTAGAGGTCACTGCCTCTTTAGCTCTGTCATCGCAGACTCTCAAGGAAACCATAAGGCTGTACTTTAACATTTATTCCTCTTAGTGGTTTCAGAGTTTATTATGCTGAAAAGTATTGTGATGATATTACTTATGAGGGAGAACCTAGTGGTAATGGTCAATTTAAAATTAAACATTGAAGCAGCTTCTTATCTTGAATTAATTTTTATCCTCACCTCTTTTTGATTCAATTCCAGGTGACTCTGGTATTAGGGAACCCTCACCTGGTGCCCTAAACGCAGGTATATTTCCACTCTACGGCTTTATGAAATCCTGGCTATTAGACAAGACATTGATTTGCCTGTTTCCACGGTGATAGATTATGAGCGTCCTTTTCTTTTAAATCTTACTGTGTTTTTGAGTGTATGCACAGGGTGGGGTATGAACCATCCCCTCAGCTCCAGGGAGTAAAGAGTTATAATCAAACATACCAGATATACAACTGATCTAGTTTTTTCCCACATGGACTTCTCGAAGTTCTTTGCTGATAAGCAATATTTCATAGGCATTTACATTTTATAGAAATATCCCTTATGATCCTCAATTGGTAGTTTAGCCTTACATTTTTACCATTTCATGTACAGTGCATGCCAAAACTGATAATTTGAGCTGACTACTTTTTAAAAGGGGTGAAATAGGTTGCTCTTATTATCTTAATTGAGACAGAACTGAGTCCAGCAGATTCTTCTGGGTGACATAGGAAAAGCTCCCTTTGACCCACTGTTTAGGCTAAGGACACTGTGAATCAGAGTTTGTTTGTTTGTTTTTTTCTCAGATGTTAGCAGACTTAAAATATAAAGGATAGTCAAGAATAAACTTTGAACAAACATTCACCCTATCAGTGTTAATCTAAAGCTGTCAGCTTTGTTCTTCATTTCATATCAGCCTTGCAGGTACAGTAAATGTATAACGGCTTTACATGATGTAAAAATAGCAAAATGCTTTGCAAAAATGCAAGGTTTTCAGCTGCCAATGGGGGCACAATGCAGACAAAACAAAACAAAAACAAACCAAACTCCATTCAAAGAGGAAACAGCATCACAGGCACCAGCACACAGTCAAAGCAAGAAGCTTTGTGATGAAAGCTTACTCAAGCACCTTCCCATCCGCCTCTTCTATCTCACAGCTGGATCACACAAACCTCTCCAATCCTTAAAAGCACCAGATTTGATCTTCAGAAGCCAATGTACCACAAAATTAAAAGACTGGTTCTATAAGCTCTAAGCCAGTTTTACATAGGACTTACATGTGCCGCCCACATAGCCTCTCAGTGCATGCGCACTGGCAGGATAAACGGGGAGGAATGATTACGTCAGAAGTTGCTGATAAAGGCTCTTAGCTGTTGTTCTTGAGGGTTCTTTTCTGTCTTAAAGACTAAACTTAAGAAGGTCATAAGCTGGAGTGACTGATTTTCCAGTCTGTAGTGAACTTATTAACTATAGGAAGATCCGGCAGGTGAAAAACATGACAGCCATTTTCAAATTATTGAAGTCTTCTAAGGCAATTTAAAATGAATGTTTGCAGGGGCTGAGAGATGGCTCAGAGGTTAAGAGAATTGGCTGCCCTTCCAAAGGTCCTGAGTTCAATCCCCAGCTACCACATGGTGGCTCACAACTATCTGTAATGAGATCTGGTGCCCTCTTCTGGCATGTATGCATATATGCAGGCAGTACACTGTATACATAATAAATAAAAATTAAGATGAATGTTTGCTGGGAAGGCTGTTTTGGTGGTGGTGGTGACACAGGCTTTTAATCCCAGCACTCAGAAGGCAGAGGTAGGTGGATCTCTGAGTTGGAGGTCATTCTGGTCTAGAAAGCGAGTTCCAGGACAGCCAGGGCTACACAGAGTGACCTTGCCTCAGAAAAACAAAAATAATAAGTAAGTAGGTGAGTGAATGAATGAATGAATGAATGAATGAATAAGGAGATTTAACATCAACAAAAATGCACAAATTGGGCTGTAGAGATGACTCAGTGGTTAAGAGCACTTTCTGCTCTTGCAGAGGATGTGGGTGGGCTTGGTTCCCAGCACCCACATGGTGGCTCTCAACCCTCTGTAAATTCTAGTTCTAGGCATTCTGATGCTCTCTTTTGGCCTCTGCAGGTGGCAGATGGACAGACTTACATGCATTCAGCCACACTGAACTCACAAGCTGCATGAATTTTTATCAGACCGTACACCCACAGAGCTATGAAACCAGTGTAAGAGGCAGGGCTCACCTCAGTCAGCCCTCACCAAAGCTACCACTGTGCTAATTTGCACACTCATCTTCCCTTCTTTAAAGTACCCCCACTGCATAAGCAAACAGAATTTATCTGAGTTGCTGCCTGTTAACAATAATGTTTCTGTGAGCATCTCATTCGTGTCTTTTGGTGCTGGTTGAATATATACCCAGAAACGACCAACTGAGTCAACGATGTGCACATTCCCACCATTCCAAAGTGGCTGCACCATGCTAAACTCGCACCTGCTGGCATGCGCTCTACATACCTATGTGCAACCCAAACGCTCTCACTTCTAAGGCCCTACCATGGAGGAACAAGTATTCTCTTGGGCTGGAGATGGCATGGGTTAAGGGAAGACTAAGTACATAAAAGTTTTTAGGGCAAGTGATTCACTGTGAGGAGCAGACCTCACACTCCTCTAAGGAAAATCTAACAGCAGCGGCTCCTTTTTAAGCCACAGCTGCTCAACAACTTTTCTGAAGCATCTCTCAAGACTGTCTTTTGCCTTCTGTGGTCATTCTGACAAAGTACTCACCACGGAGGCATAAGAGCAGCTAGTATCTGTTTGCTTGGCGTTCACAAGAAGGACCAACAGCAAAATTCAGACCCAATCAATGAGGGACCCTGTGCCTCTAACAGTATTCCAATCCAGGTTAGCTACCTGTCACAGTGCACAGGAGTGCAAGCTTTTTAAAGCTTGTATCAGATAAAAAAAAATTTTATATTGCACATGTTTTGTGTGTACATGGACCACTGCTCATGTGGAGGAGAGATCATCTTTTAGCAATCAGTTCTCTCCTTCACCATAGCTTCCTGAGAACTGAACTCAGACCACCAGGCTTGCCCAGCAATGCCTTTATCTGTTGAACCATCTTGCTGGCCCTAGAAGCCTCAAAACCTCATCCCAGAAAAGAGAACTAACGGGGGGGGGGGGTGTTTAATTACCTTCCTTCTCCTTCCTGCCCCTCAACCCCACAGTGTGCTGCTCTATTGCCCTTGAATTCCTGAGCGCAAGTGATCTTCTGTCTTAGCACTCAGGTGCTGGAACAACAGGCATGTTGTCTCAAATCTATGGCAGTGCTGGGCCCCAGGGCCTCATGCATGCTTTGAAAACCTTTTAAAAAGCACTGAGCATACTGCAATGGAGCACCGGCTGGCAGTAACTCAAGCAGTGCCCACAATGTGCTGCATTTTAAAAATAAAATTTGAGAGTACCGTTTTCTTCTTCTTCTTTTTAAAATTCTTATTTTTTAAAAAGTGGTGCAGTATCTTCTCTCATCTCTTTGAGGATATAAATAATTCTAGGCAGTTTTGAGAAATCTGTATTTTCTGTACACCCCAATCCTTTTTGTCTTAGCTGGCTTTCTCTCGCCCAGGTGTCTAGCTGGGCTGGGCTGGGCTAGAATGGCTGTGATTTGCTCTGGGCTGCTGGATGCAGTTTGTTTTTTCAGCTTCTAGAAAAGAGTAGTCTTCCAATAATCTGCTGACACTAATTTCTGAAACTTACACAGTTAGCCTTTATGTATTTAAAATTTAACTGAAATTAATAGTAAGTACTTAATAAAATCTTACAAAATTTTAAGTACAGAGAAGTCACATTCATTTACTTGTGTTTGGAGAGCATGCCAGGCAGGCATGTGGAAGTCAGCGACAACTTTCAGGAGTTGGTTCTCGCTCCTCCACCATCTGGTGGCAGAAATCCAACTCAGGTGGTAAGGCTTGGAAGCAAGCACATTTACCTGCTGAGCCATCTTCCTGGTACGATGCTTGAAGGCAGCCAAATATGGCAACAATAGTCCATACTTATTTTCAGCCACTATAAATATTTTAGGAAATGCAGCTTTAGCCTTTGTTCCTCAGACAAAGTCAAACATTATTACAGCCCTTTCCTAATGGACACAGTGAGGCTCTAGAAAATAAGAGACATGGAAGCGAGGCACCACTCCTCAGTGCTTTCTAGCACAGAACTGCTTCTATTACTAGCTGAAAATATTTACAGTGTTTAGGCCATGGAGACACAACTCACTAAGGTCCAGATAAAGGACTCTGGAAATTCAAGACATCTTCCCTTGCCCATACCACCTGCTAGTGACAGCTATGCTGCAGCTGAAGGTAAGAGGACCCATCAGTATAAACATGAAAGAACTATAGTCCAAATGACCCACTGGCAAGTGCTATATTTTGGCTGTATTGATGGCAGGTCAGCGATCTACAAGCGTTATCTTCAGATAAAGGCAAGTCAAGTGTCAGTAAGTCATATGAGAAAGTGGCTTCAGTCCAGAGACAGGGTACACAACAGAGAACCTAGAGGACGGAGGGCAGCAAGAGGTCTGAGTTCCTGCCAGCCAGAGATGTATACAAAGATCTGCATCCAGTAGACCTGGCTACTATGTGAAGAAATGTTATGCAGTCATTTCCTCGGTGTTTTGCCTTTAACTCATCAACAGTTCTGTGTAACATCCTTATACACCGGAGAACCAAACTTCAAATTCACAATAATATGTGAGAGTGGGCCTTACATCCAGTGCTCACTGCAGCTCAGCCCCTACCATGCTCACACTGAGCATGACTGTTTCAGAAGAGCCTTAGGTGCACACCAAATACCCTGCACCCAGAGCACCACGCTGCAACCCTCAGCGTTGTGCCAGGCTCATCATCAATGTAAAGCTTCAATGCATAGTCTTGCTTCTACTCTGCATTTTTTTATTCTTTTCAGACAGGGTTGGGCTGTGCAGTTCAAGATGGTCTCAAATTTGATTCTCCTGTGCCTGACTCTTGAGGGCTGGAATTACAAGGACTGTACTACAAGTCTAGTGCCTTTCAACATTACATTACAGAGTATATAGGGTTTATCTTTCGGATTTTTATCCATTATTATTTATCATTATAAGAAATATTTAAAAACAAGCAGAAATTTACGTAAAAGTCACAAGTATCTGTTAAAGTACCATTTTTATAAAAATTAACTATTTCCAAAGCACTTAGTTAAATTTTAGTGACCTCCGTAGCACATGCACTTATTGTGTTGGCGCGCACTGCTCTGACCCAAAGAGACCAAGAAAGGCAGAGAAGTATTTAACAGTCCTCTCAGGAAACTGTGGGTTATCATCTTGGATAACATATCCAAACTGGACAAGTTGTGGTTTCTTGCTGTTGAGGGACCGCAGGGATGGACACGCACGTACGTACGTACGTACGTACGCACGCACGCACGCACGGCAAGCGCTGAGCCACACCCTCAGCCCTGACAAGCAGCAATCTCTGGAAGGCTCACGGCAATGTCAAATCATGCTTCTCATGCTATCTGTTAAGCTACTGTCCACTGGACAACCAAGTAATTCGTGTAGATCTTTCACTTATGCATGTTTTGTAACATTATTTGTAAATGATGAAAATTGTTGTTTTGCTGATGATCAGGCAGTCCATCCATCCATCCATTCATCCATCCATCCTTGTTTTTCAAGACAGGGTTTCTCTGTATAGCCCTGACTGTCCTGAACTAGCTCTGTAAATCAGGGGGCCTCAAACTCAGAGAGACCTGCCTTGCCTCTGCCTCTTGAGTGCTGGGACTAAAGGTGTGCGCCAGCACTGTACAGTCACTGTGTTACACTTTGCCTCTCCACCCCACCCCCCTTTGCTAATATCAACACTGATCCCACTGGAAAGCTCTTCTAAGTACAGCCAGAGATTCCTAATGATAGGCACGTAGAGTGTTAGGCAATTTCATTGCTGTGCAAACATCAAAGCTAGATGCATACTTATGCTATAGAGCGGTGGTTCTCAACCTTCCGAGTGCTGTGACCCTTTAATACAGTTCCTCATGTTGCGGTGACCCCAACCGTAAAATTATGTTCATTGCTACTTCATAACTGTGAGTCATACTGTAAATATATGATATGCAGATGGTCTTAGATAAGCCCTATGAAAGGGTCAGTTATTTTATCCCCAAAGAAGTCATGACCCACAGGCTGAGAACCCCTCATGGCAGAACGTGGCGTGTAGCTCCTGACCCTGCTGCCTCCATTTCCCAAGAACTGGAATAAAAATGTGTGTCACACCATGCCAGCTATTTTTTAAAACTTCTGTAATAACACTTAGCTTTAAAAACAAACAGTGTAAAGCTATACAAAACATTTTTTTTTACCTGCAATTATCGACTTGATACAACCTAGAATCACCTGAAAAAAGGTGTTGTCTTAAGTTAATATAAACATAACAAATGTTATGGGGGCAACCAAACACTTTCTGATTGTCTTTAAGGCCCAGTCCACAGGAGGAAATGCATTCCTGGTAATTCTTGAATTCTAGTCAAGAATTCACGGTGGGGAGCTCACAGGTTACAGGGTTAAACTTACTACTATTATTTTGCTAAGTGTACATAGTACCAACTGCCCTCTAAATTTATATGTTGATACTCATAAATTAGAGCAGCTCTCGGACCTCATCTGGAGTTTCTTTGTGGAGTAGATGGAAGTGTAGACAAACTTACAACTGGTCACATTCAAGAGTGTGTCAGTGGAATGTTTAGCCACAAATGGAACAGCTAAATCATATCCACTACCCCCTTAGCTCAGAGATCATAATAGAAGAGGAGGCTGGATGATGGTTAAGAGGCACATAGTTGGGAAGGACATACTGAAACAGTGCCTTCTGTATGTGAAAGGGCTGCACACTCACCAACTCAGACCCTCTGTGGTTCCCTGTATAAGATATACACAAGGTCAAGGCAGTCAGCATTTTAATATGGAGCAGGGAGGAGCTCAAGAGCCCAGAACTGTATCTGACAAGCTGCTAAGAGCTGATGGCTTCTTTAAAAGTGGCCCCTGGCAGAGTGACCATGCTGTAGCGGAGGACTCTACATTCACGAGTGTCTGAGTGTGCTATAAGGGGGGAAGGGGAGAAACACAAATTTGGGAGGGAATAAAGGGTGAGGAGCGGATCTTCGAGGAAGTTGAATAAAGAAAGAGTAAGGGCGGAATACGATCAAAATGCTTGTATAAAATCATATAAAATTCTCAAAAGTTAATAAAAATACTGTATTTTAAAAAATACTGTTTTCAAGCTGGACAAGGTGGCACATGCCTTTAAACCCAGAATTTGGGAGGCAGAGGCAGAGGCAGGCAGATCTCTGTGAATTCGAGGCCAGCCTGGTCTACAATCAGAGTCCAGGACAGCCAAAGCTACACAGAGAAACCCTGCCTCAATAAATAAATAAATATATAAACAAATAAACAAACAAACAAATAAATAATAAATGCAGCCAAAGCTACACAGAGAAGCCCCGCCTCAAGAAAGAAAGAAAGAAAGTCAAAGCTACAGAGAAACCCTGCCCAAATAAATAAATAAATAAATAAATAAATAAATAAATAAATAAATAAATA
>NW_026596079.1:229517-230817 GCF_907164565.1 Psammomys obesus | reverse complement strand
ATAAATAAATAAATAAATAAATAAATAAATAAATAAATAAATAAATACATACATACATACATACATACATACATACATACATACAAAACAAAACAAAACAAAACCTGTTTTCTTGTAGCTCCCTCCTGAAGAGCCAGCACATGGCTGTTTTATAGTGGCAACCCTTTCATAATTTATCTATACATGTATCTACAGCACTGTAGAGTGTTGTGCTGTGCTTTCAGAAGACAGGCATCACAGAAGCACAGAGGGTCAGTACGAATACCTCAGACCTTTGAGTAGGACTTTATAGCAACTATGTCACTGGGTAACAGGAATTTTCTGGCTCTAATATAAAACTCTTTCTTTTTTTGAGATAGTGTCTCACTCTATAACTCTGGCTGGTCTGGAACTTGCCATATAGACCAGTGATCCGCCTGCCTCTGACACGCCCAGCCCTCTAAGGTAATCTTAAAGGACCACTGTCCTGCATTTGGCTACTCACTGACCAAGATGCTGCCATACTGTTTCTGAGTATACTTAGGAGCTCACAGGGGACACAAAATTTTCTGATATTTATAGAAAAGTTTGAATTGTTGCTAACATTTCTGGTCATTTTCCCCCTTAAAAAGATGAGTCTACTCATTTTCAAGAATGTCTGCTACATATTCAAATCAGAGTGTTAAGTCTGCCCACCAGTGGCTCTTGTATGGAAAAGCAGCAGTGAATTCAGCCTGCAGCTCAGTCACAATGGTCTGGCTTATGGCAAGGAAAGCATTTTGAATAGAAAACAAATGCTATGAACACCTTTCATTCTACCACAGAGAATACAAACAGGACCAGCTACTTACTCAGCGATGGGAATGGAAGCATTAGTAGCTTTCACTGCTCCACCAAGGACCTTCTTGAGTTTATGTTTTCTTTTTTCTGTGCATTTGTGCCATAAAGGGTACAACTACCACCATCAGCATGGTCTACCATCCTATTCTACTTACTATTGCTTTTGGACTGATGGCAAAAGCCAACAAACGTAGTAGCAATGTTATGTTGTATCATCATGGAAACTGATTAACCCAGTGGTCCTTTAAAAATTTTTTTTGGAAACTGCCAGTGGTCTGTGACCAAATGAAAAAAACCACTGCCATAAACAAAAGCCCCATCCTGCATTCTCCTCCAACCCATCGCAGGCTTTATCTACCTACCTACCTACCTACCTACCTATCTACCTACCTACCTACCTACCTACCTACCTACCTACCTACCTACCTACCTACCTATCTATCTATCTATCTATCTATCTATCTATCTATCTATCTATCTA
>NW_026596079.1:226930-229507 GCF_907164565.1 Psammomys obesus | reverse complement strand
CTATCTATCTATCTATCTATCTATCTATCTATCTATCTATCTATCTATAAATATCAGGTATAGGGAATACATTACCTGTTACTTAAAAGCAACTTTACAAGTGTTTTTGTTTTAGATGTTTATTATACTTTGTCTGCATATGTGTATGTCTACCACATGTGTGCCTCGTATCCACAAAGGTCAGAAGAAAGAGTTAGATACCCTAGAACTAAAGCTATGGGTGGTTGTGAATTATCATATAGGTATTAGGAATTGAACCTGGGTCCTCTGCAAGATAAGCCAGCTCTCCAACCCCAATAGTGTATTTCTAAAACCATACTACCAGCCAGTCACAGAAGCTGAATTATACCATTAAGTTCTCTCCTATTAAAAGCTTTTTTTTTTTTTTTTTTTAAAGAGCAGGCATTAGCCTCTCAAGAAAAATATAATCCAGTAGATAGAATTTTTAAGCTCGACTACTTCAAATGCTTTGGTTATTTAAGCTTGCTGTCTTTTAGAAGAAATATCTGCACATGTAGGAACTGGATTCCTATCTTCTCTGAAGGCCAAGAGGCAGCCCCTAACTGCTATTGCTTTTGCCAGTGCATAGCAAGGGACAAAATGACCATCAAGCCACACTCTCATCTTAAAGGCAGACCAAATTCCTAGCCTGATGTTAAGATTAATTTTTAAATTTCATTTAAAAAAAACCCTCCAGAATTCAATGCTCAGTTCTTATCTTTGAGTGAGAAGTCCTTTCTCTCCAACGAGACATGATTATCCAACCCAACGCAAGCAAGAGCTGCACTCCTAACAGCTCAGCTCATAGCAACAAGCAGCACAAACAGCAGCTGGGCGCAGCGGCATACTGCAATCCCAGGACTCAGGAGGCTGAGGTAATAGAGTCTTGAGTTTAAGACCTGTTGGGGCTACAAAGTGAGCCCTGCCTCAGAAATCCCAGGGCTAGGATGTAACTCAGAGTCAAGCACTTGCTTAGCTATCATGTGCAAAGTCTTGGGTTACTCTGCAGCACCGCCAGGATGAGGAGACCTGAGGTGTTCACAGCAACTATGTCAAAGCTATGCATTTCTGTTCATTCTCACTGTACTCCAGGTCAGGTGACTGTATCAGCTTCATCTCACAGAGGAAGAAAGTAGTTTACTCAAGACACTATTCAATATATGGTTGGCTACCTGCCTGCTTACTTTACTTGTCCAATTCTGGACTATCCACCTTCAGTATTTCTCTTGAACGCACTTTCTCTTCATAGCCAATTTGACTCCTAGTATGAGCCACACTGGTGACTCACAGTAGATGTAGGCACTCCCACGCCAGCTCTTGGTATCCCTGCTGTCAGGCCCCAACAGATCATGTTCTAGAAGCATGTTCAACTCACTTCATTTCCTTGCTCAAAACCTCCAACAAAGTCCTTAATTCGCTGAAATGTTCAAAAGCTCTTACCAACTTGGGTTCAAATGATTTTTCTCCCACAAGCCTTTATCAAACACCCCCGAACTTTGTCCAAATGAGAATCCATGTTTTGATCTAGACAGTTTGAATTCTTCTCTCCAACCCTGAATAAGAACTGGCTTCCTTAATCTTTCGTGCCATCATCTAAGCAGGCCTGAATTCCTACTGCTGATGAAACAAGGCCCAGACCAATTACAGCCCTTACCAGGAAGCCCAGCTTCTCCCTCCTGAGCACATTTATACCTTGTTGCATCTTTTTCTGAGAAGCATCAAGTGCTGGGCACTGTGAGAAGTTATGGAATGCAGAGATGAACACAACAGAACTTTTATTTTAGAAGTTTCAGAAAGCCAGGAAGGTTTTCTGGTAACAATGACACCTACACAGCCTGAGTGACAAGATACTCACAGCCTGAGAAAATTAATAAATAGGCATAATCTATTTTCACTGGTTTTAAGTGGGGGAATCTGAGTGGCATAGTAAAAGGTGAAGATCTAGAATTCCCCACTTGCGTTGTTTTACAAGCCACAATAAAATAGTTTAAAGAAGTGTTTTAAACTGAAAGGTGCTATGCAAACTTAGGTTATGATTAATTAATTTGTTTCCTATCCGCCTCTTAGATTTAATTGGCCATATGAGCTGCTAGACTGTTTTATGAGATACATAAGCAGATGGTAAAAGTTAAGTAGAATAAATGGTAGAACTAAGTTTTACTGCTCTACTTAATCTCTAAGCAATTCATCCACATCTCCTACAAAGGTAGAAGGAGAATGAGGAAGAAAACTCACGACATTGTCAGCAACAGATGGCAAATCAGTAAGAACCTAATAGGACACAGGTTGAGCTTGAGGCTGTGGTCTAACTGGGAGGAGGAGTGAATCAGCCAGAGAGCTAAAAGGGAGATTCTGGAGTAGGGATGGAGGTTGCAAAATCACATAGGTAAGAAGGGGAAGGAATGAGAAAATAGAAACAACTGAAAGAAAACCCAAGGCAGACTTGAGAATGAACTGGCTGAACTCAGGATGCATCTCCTAATGGCCAGGCAGTGAACAGGATGAAGGAGATGCTTTAGTAGCTTCTGGCTTCTAGCAGGGGATGGGGATGGGGATGGGGATGGGGATGGGGATGGG
>NW_026596079.1:183451-226920 GCF_907164565.1 Psammomys obesus | reverse complement strand
GGATGGGGATGGGGATGGGGATGGGGATGGGGATGGGGATGGGGATGAGTGGGATGTATGAGAATGAACAGAGAGAGAATAGGAACATTACCAGGCAGAAACAATAGTGTCCTTGCAAGTTCTACTGTGGGCAAACTACTCAGAACATACGTGCACACACTCTCTCTTAGAAAACAAACAAGACAGAGTCACTTACAGAGAGTTGAAAAGTGCAAAGGATGACCCAGATTCAAAACATGAGCAGTGAACAGAAACGGACCCAGGCCCAGATGCTGGATTGCACATGATGCCAACACAGCAAATACAAGTATAGATAAAGAATTAATGGAAAATATCACAACCAATAAGAAATCTGTATCTACAGCTATATAGATTAATAGTGGGAACAAATCAATTTACAAACAAGTCAATAAAGCAGCAAGATTTGAGGGAAACCCCCAATCCCCACTTCTTCCTAGACAGGATTTTTCTGTGTAGCCCTGACTGTCCTGGAACTTGCTATGTAGATCAGGCTGGCCTTGAACTCATCTGCCTGCCTCTGCCTCCTGAAAGTACTAGAACTAACGGTGTACACCACCACTGCCTAGCCTGAAACTAAGGAAGTTTTAAGAATGTCTTGAAATGAAAATAATAGCACAATCTACCTGCTTTTTTGACTTCTACTTGAAAGGATTTTTAAAGGGAAACTTGCAGCTTAAACACAGAAGGAAGAAACCCTGAAAATCAATTGCCTTAGCTTCTAACTTGAAAACTTAAAAAAGGGCTGGAGATATATGGCTCAGTGTGGACACTGGCTGCTCTTCCAGATGGCCTGGGTTAGAGTGCCAGCACCCACATGGCAACTCACAACCATATATAACTCCAGGCCTAGGGTATCTGAGGCTCCCTTCTGGCCTCTGAGGGGAATGCATACATGTGATACAGACATGTAGGAAGAGATCCAACAGATAAAATGTAAAGGAGGAGTCACACACAGGAGGGGACAAGATATTGAAGGTCAGAATGGGATGGTAAGCCTTGGGATTGGAGAGACAGCTCAGCTGGGTACGGTGCTTGCCTTGCTAGTGTGAGCATCTGAATTCAGTCCCTAGAACTGAAGTGAAAAAGCCAAGCATAACAGTAGATGCCTGTAATCCCAGCTTTGGAGAGGTCTGTTGGCCCACCTAAGTGGTGAGCTCCGCACCAAGGATAAAACAAGATGGGCAGCTCCCGAAGAAGCACGCCTGGGTTTGTTCTCTAGCCTCCACACACAGATATACACATGTATGGTATGTATGTGCACCGCGTGAACAAATTCCCACATCTTTACAGAAACAAATACAAGTCTTAATTTGTAGACTGACCAGAGGAGACATAAATTATCAAAGACGAGCCAGGCATGGAGGCACATGCCTTTAATCCCAGGATTTGGGAGACAGAGGCAGATGGATCTCTGTAAGTTCTCCAGGCCAGTTTGGTTTACATAGCAAGTTCCAAGCAAGCTAGGGCTACATAGAAAAATCCTGTCTTTAAAAAAAAAAAAGTATGTATGTGTGTGTGTGAGAGAGAGAGAGAGAGAGAGAGATTACTCCTGTAATCTCAGCACATGATAGGAAAAGATTCACTCATTAGACATTCCCATCCATCAGGGTGTACGCCACAAGACTCTGTCTTAAAAAAGAAAGTATTATTATAAACTCTAGAAAATAAATAGAGGTCATATGTTATGATAAGTTATGTAGCCCAAGCTGGCCTCAAATTACCTAGGCCCCCAGGAATGACCTTAAACATCTGACCCTCTTCCCCCACCCCTGAAGGCATGCACCACCATGCCTGCTTTCATGCAGTTCTGAGGAATCAAACCCAGGGCTTCGTGGGTGTAAGGCAAGTACTCATCAGCTGACTTATATGCCTCGTAGTTTTAGATTAATGAAATTATCGACTCAGAGGAAATAGTTCCCCCCCCCAAAAAAAAAAAAAACAGCCCAAAACCAAAACTACCAAAAAAATAGAAATGGAGACAGCAATTACAACACCATTAACTAGTCTAGAAATAGGGTTTGAAGTTGAAATACCATAAAAAGGCTCAGAAACATATTATTTTTTTCCTTTTTATTCCTTTGGTAGAAACAGCTGTCCTAGTAAGTCTGTGAATTCATTGCCATTTGAAAAGTAACTGGAACATGGCTGACACAGCAGCCTGTACATTCCATGTCCTGAACAAATGCTACAAGAAGCCTCTTGTTACCTCCCAGATCTAGACTCTTCCTTCAATACAAATGTCCATTAAAGTCCATTACTTACGGGTGTAAGAGTATGTGCCTACAGAGAAGTAACTGGAAAGATAGCTTGTTTGCAAGGTTATTTCCCTCCGATGGAGGTGCCTAATATCTATAAAAATAAAACGAATGCCTTCACACCACCTTCTGCCCACCTTCATACACTGCAGATTTTAGTTTCTGGAAGTGAATCTTATCCAGATGCTTGAAGTCTGAATAACGTGCCCCTCTACTAATCTGATACCAAGGAAAAATGAGATATAAACATGAGAAACAGCTCGATATAGACGACAGAACATTTTCACATTTGGAATCAAACCCTACAGATAATATGATGTGGTGATTATAGATATGTGAGACACGCATCTGTGGTTAGCTTGGGACCTCCCCCCCCCCCCCTTTTATTAAGCAGTAAGGGTGAGGTAAAAGGTGGTTTGGACCTAGGGACTAGAAAACCAAGTATACAGTTTGGACATTTTTCTAGTTGTGCTAAAAAATTATTTGTTAAAGAGTTAGGCAGAAACACACATAGCATAGAAAACAAAGTCATCATGGCTGCTATGTAGCCTAGACAGGAAACCATTGTA
Source organism: Psammomys obesus (assembly GCF_907164565.1). NCBI lineage: Eukaryota > Metazoa > Chordata > Mammalia > Rodentia > Muridae > Psammomys > Psammomys obesus. Next base: position 224,075 of record NW_026596079.1, on the reverse strand, counting down.
GAGAGCTCTTAAAAACTATGATACGGATGCTGAAGAGCTCTCTACAACCAGTGGCTTCTGGGGTTGGGGGGTGGGCAGTGTGCGCTCGGGGGTGGGCAGTGTGCGCGCACGCAGGCGGGGAAGGACTCAAGTTTTCTTTAAAGGTCTAGCCACTGGGGGTTTGACCATGCTCTAATGAGTATATGGGCAACACAAATTGAAATTGCTTTTTCTTTTCTTGGGGGGAGGGGACGGGGTCACAAGGGTGGGGATGGGGTCACAAGGGTGGGGGTGGGCCTGGGAGGACTGGAAGTAAGTGTGATCAGGGTGCATTATATGAAATCTCCAAATAATCAATAAAAATATTATGCTAAAAAAGAAAAGAAAGAAAACTGAAGCCGGGGTAGCTTGAGAGTGGAGTAATGCTGGCTTTGAATTCCCTTTGTAGCTCCAGGCCTTGAATTATGGCAATCCACCTGCCTCAGACTCCTGGGCTGTAAGGATACAAGCCTGTGCCACCAGGCCCATCAGAAATACTTGTAATGCTCCGTACAGCTTTTGAGGTAGGCACTATGACCTTCATTTCCTTCCATTTCAAGGCAAAGGAACATTAAATTACTTGCCTAAAATCATTCTTCTGGAGCCAGGCTATGGTTTAGACTCAAGTCACCTGAACCAACCCTAAACAAGTGGCAGAAGAGCTAAGCTCTGCCTAGGGAAGATGAAGAGAGCTGGGAAGATGAAGAGCGCTGTGGAACTGTGCTGCTTTACTCCGTGATGCCTAAGGGCAGAAAGGAAGGGTAAGGAGCCAGCGATGCCTGGTTTTTACATAATTGACTGGGTGACCTGGTGGTATAAGTATACAGAGAAGGCCTATAAAATGAGAAAAAGGGGTTTCAGGACTCAAACCCAGAACACTGCAACACCTGAAATGTGAACAAGAGGAGGAGGACCCATCAGAACATACATTGCTGAGTATGAAAACCAAGTCAAATGGCCTAGAGCGCTGGAGAACAGGGAGGAGGCAGTGTGAGGCAGATGCTGCGAGGCTGTGCAGGTGAGAACTGGGTGTTGAGGATACGTACACTGGAAGGTGCAGGAAGGCCGCTTTGGGGCAGGAGGTGAGGTTTAAATCAAAATTCCCCATTGTCTAGCCACAAGGCTTAGGGAAGAACAGCCAGTACGCGCCTGCTGTGCAACGGAATACAAAATGCTCACTAACTCAAAGGGCTTTCTTTCTGTCCTCTGAGAAAGGTGGAGACTTCACACATCCCTCTGGCTTGCAGCTCTTACTTCACATACCGTGAGAGATCCATTCTGGTTGCTGGGTGAATTGCTACTCTGCTCCCCGTGGGGCTGTGTACTCCCGTAGAGTGTCAGGTTATGTTCACTGGTCTGACCGGCATAGTCCTGAGTGTGGGGCACTCCGTATTCTGTGGGAATTCCGTTCTGTGGAGGTGGTGGGAACGGGATGGTGGTAAAAGGCTGAACCATTGCGTCAGGAGTTGTTGTTGGCTCCTGGTTACCCTAGAGTAAGCAACAAAAGAGAAAGAAGGGTGAGCAAATAAATCTTCATTATCAGATGACTTTCAAGGTGAAGTATGCAGGACTCTTAGCATGCTCTCTGTCAGATAACTCACCTTCAACAAAACAAAACAGACTGATTTGCTTCATTTTATATGTGAGTGTTTCCCTGTGGTACTCTTGTGAGAATTATGATACACGTAGGGGCAGAAGGACAACCTGATTCTATGTCTTCCCTTGATATGAGTCCTGGGATAGAACTCAAAGTTGGTGACAAGCACCTTTACCTGCTGAGCCATCTTGGCAGCCCAGAGTTTAACACCTGATCTTCTCTTCCAAATCATTTGGCGCTCTGCCTGTACCCGTAGCTGGCAGAACACACTACTTTCAGGCCTTTAGAGGACTGCCTGTCCTGGAGACTGCTGTTCAGCGGGCAAAACTTCAGATTCAGGGGGACTGACAGGTGAGCAGAGCCTAAGCACCGCCTTTCAGAAATCTGCAGGAAGGGTCCACCAAGAAACACACGAGGCTTAAAGATAGTTTCCAAGTTCAGATTAGTGGCCAAGGGACTTGTCTCTGGTTCTTCATGAACTCTAACCTCCATTCTCTGCCCCATCCCTGATGGGAATGAGACAGTGGTACACAAGTCCACAGTACAAATCATCCTACAGGCCCATTCCTGACAGCGCTGGCTCAGTCAACTGAATGAACACACCAACTAGTGGTGGGAGAGAGGGAGAAAGGTAATGTTTCTTGGGTACACTTGGAGTCTAAGCACAGCAGGCTGCAACCACAGTAGGGCCCTGTCTTCCATATGAGGGGTGCAATCCTCCACAGGAGGTCAGGAATACTTTTTACTTAGAGAGATGTGACTGACGGCAACACTTTTCAAAAAATTTTTGCTAAAAATGAAACAACTGTCTATATGCTAAGAGAATAGACTTGGGAAAAAGCTTTATGTTTTATAGCATTTGCTCTGCCAAATATATTATGGTTTTGTTTTTAGTAGAAATATGAAGTTACTTAACATTCTTAATAATGAAAAACAAAATAAGAATGTTTTCTAGTCAATTTTCAGTCCATTCTTAAGTTTAATGGAAGTACACTGGCTCCTACCCAACCTATCAGATTTGATATGATTACCTCTACTTAAATGAAATATTTGTATTATTTTCAAAATTTATGTGTGTATGCATGTATCTGTGTATATGCACACAGAAGCCAGAAGAGGGCTGGAGTTATGGGTGGTTGTGAGCTGTCTGTTGTGGGTGCTAGAAACTCAACTCAGATTCTCTGAAAGACCAATGTGCTACTTTCTATTGCTGGGACAAAACCAACCTAGAGGAGGAAAGAGGCCCTTGCACTTTACAGTTTGTCTACAAGGGAGGGAAGCAGTGTACTTGACTTAATCGAGTGAAGAAGACCACTTCAGTCACCAACCTTGGATTTCCACATGAATGTGCACACATATCCATTTGCACCCACAGGTATGTGTACCTAACTAACACACACCACACACACCACACACACACCACACACACCACACACACACCACACACACACACACGAAAAAACCAAGATAGATAAGAAATACAACCTAGAAGCAATTTAGTCTGTAGGGCTTAAGAAATGGCTCAGCAGTCAGGAGCACTGGCTGATCTTCCAGAGGTAAGAACCTAAAGGCAGGGGCTGCTGCAGAGGCCATGGAGAGCTGCTGCTTACTGGCCTGCTCCTCATGGCTTGCTCAGCCTGCTTTCTTACAGAAGGCAGGACCACCAGCCCAGGGGTGTCACCACCCACAGTGGGCTGGGCCCTCCCACACCGATCATTAATGAAGAAAATGGCCCACAGTCATGCTTCCAGGTCTGTCTGCTAGAGGCAATCGCTCAGTTGAGATTTCCTCTTCCCAGGTGACTCTAGTTTGTGTCAAGCTGACAGAGGCCAACCAGTACCAACTTTTTACTAAGAGTTATCTCTCTGGCCCCCACATGCTTTATATTCTAGGCTAAGCACCTGGAAAAGTGAATCATTATCATCATCTTTCTAGGAAGAAAGAGAAGGTATTTTTATTGTTGTCTTTCCATTCATTTTCCCGTTCGGTCATCCCGACTCCAATTTACAGATGTAATCTAAAAGAGCAGGCTACAAATCCTAAAGGCGCCCCACTCCCACAGTCTCTCCATCATAAAAATAAGTAAGCACGCAGAAGAATATCCCCCAAGTTTAACTAGGATACCAAAAATATTTTCCTTTTAGCATTTTTTAAATGTCACTTTTATTCCTGGGGATTTGCTTAGGTAGGCTCAGCTTTCAAACTTGGCCTGTCTTTCTAAACCCAATTAATAAACAGGACTGGGAAGATGGCTCAGTTTTTGGAGGACCTGGGGCCAGGGAGGCAGAAACCGGAGGAACGGTGGGGTTACTGGTCAGCCAGTCTTGCCAAATCGTGAGTCTCAGGTTACAGTTGAGATCCTGTCTCAAAACTAAGGCAGAAAGCAGCTGAAGAAGACACTGTGTGTCAACTTACAGCCTCCACAGGCACGCACATATACAGAAGGGCATGTATGTGTACACACCCACAGACACAGACATATATGCATGTGTGCGTCCTTGCACACATGTACACCAAAAAAGACATATGAAAAGCTCTCAGCTGGGAGCCTGAATAAAGAGGCCTATTAGTTAAATCCGTTGGTGAAGTGAATTTTGCCCGTGGCTATGACAAAAGAAGCAAAGCATTGTCTAATTGTTACCACAGAAAGATAAGGAAAGAGCTACAGATTTAAAGTCTGGAAGCAGGGCTGGGGAAACGGCTCAACCACCACTGAACCTGTCATGCAAGTGTGAGGGTCCAAGTTCAGAACCTCAGAACCCAGTAATGGTTGGTTGTCTTGGTGGCTGGCCTCTTACTCCGGGCTTGAGAGCAGATACGCATCCCTAGAGCATGCTGAATAGCTAGGCTGGTCCTGTCTGCAAGCACTGGGTTTGAGTGTAACCCCAGTTCAAAGGATTCAGTGGAGAGCAAGTGAGGAAGAGTCTTGACCTCCACATGCATTGTCACAGATAGGTGCACCCCTTCATACGAACATCCACACACCTACAAATGCACACACACACACACACATAAAGAGAGAAAATCTAGAATCAACTTAAAGAGTGGTTGTAAAGCCCAGGACCCAAATCTCCTCTAGAAGACCCAAGTTCAATGCCAAGCACCCACCAGGCAAGTCACACCTGTCTATAAATCCAGCCCCAGAGGCTCCAACACCTCTTCTTGCCTCCCAGGGGCACCAGGCACAAATGTGGTACACAGACACGTATACAGGCAAAACATCCATATGCATAAAACCATTTAAAAGTGGTTGACACAAAAATGATGAAGAAAATACAGAAGAATAAACCAGCTAATTACACATGGAAGACAAAACAATGGTAATGTGCTAGACTTACAGCAGAATCAATTTTGCTCTTAGCTACACATTTAAAGCTACTGCACCACTCTCAAACCTCTTAGTTATCTAAAATATTCTGTGTTAAAAAAAATCTAAAATTAGTCAAGTTACCTAATGTACTCTTTTTATTTTATTTATTTATTTTTTTATCTACCTGAAAAAGCTAGAGGGAGGGGCTGCAAGTACAGTTTCCTTGCTCATAACGAAGTTTCACATCCTGATACACACAGTAAAAGTGCTGATGTCTAATCCTAAAATATTTCTGGTAAAGCTTAGAAAAGAGTAATTCTAGCCAAAGATGTAAGCTGTAAGGTAACTTGCATAGCTTCAGAGGCATATCTAAACATGGCATCTCCATGAAACTCTTAATTTTTACATCTAGGTGAAAATCTGAGAGTTTTTATTTTTCTTTAATTTATGTTTTTGGCACTTGGTAAATAAATGGCTGCAATCCTTAAAAGACTCACAAAAATCAGACTAACCAATTATATAATAAAGAGCCTACTAACAGGAAAATCTACTACCACTGAAAAATTAATGGAATTGTTATTTAATTTCAATCAAGGATCTTTTCCTGCTGCAGTCTCAAGAGTTAGCAAGGACACTGACCCCACAGGTCAGGAACCAGTGTCTCCACTTCCACAAACCTGTACTTCACCTCTTTCCTGACAGCAGGTATGTCCATATTTTATTGGCCTTAATCCCCTACTCAGGAACTATGCTTATAAATCTAGTAGGAGTTGCTATCTCTTCCCAGCAAAGCAGCATTTGGTGGGATGTGATAGCGGGATGCAGGGGCTAACACTTCCTGTTATTCAGAGGCGCTGCTTTAGAGTGAAAAAGGGAGACTATCTCCCCAGAAAGCACCTGGCAGTGCTGTGCTTCTAGAAGAGTGTTGGTGAGAAGAAAGAAGAGGGAGACAGCAAAAGCACACTCCCTGCAAGCAGAGTACCAGCTTCTTCATGGCGTCGACACAGAGAACAAACACTATCTTTTCCATGAAATGCAAAGTTACTAAACTGTGGGCCTAATAGATCTTCAGGAACTAACAGACTGGACCTACGGAAGGTTGAGTGTGTTGCTTCCACGTGAAATGCTGAAGGCATCAGTTGGATCTCAGGCACTACTCAACAGTCAATACAATAAAAATAAAGAGGCCATATAGTATGTTTACTTCCAAGTTTAGAATAAAAATAAATGATAGAAGTTAGGGCACATTGCAGGCTTACCTCTAAATCAACTCTCTCTCTCTCTCTCTCTCTCTCTCTCTCTCTCTCTCTCTCACACACACACACACACACACACACACACATTGACTCAGAGAGAACTGACAATACAAACTTCTCCCCCAAGGCTGAGCTTTGCCATCTCACACATCAATAAATATTTAAACAGGAAAATAAATATTTCAAAATGAAGCTAACTGAACCAACCAACAGTCTAGTCTATTAGATTAAAGGCGACAAACTCAGCAGTCCCAGTGCCTCCCAACTCAGAAGCTTCCTTCCACTTCCCCTTGGAGCAGCACTCAGAGCCCCAGACATCCACGGATCATGCCTTCCATCAGCAACGAGACCTGCATCGAAGCTCCACTATCACCTGCTGCTTGCAGACAGGAGCCCCTCCTCCATCCCTTCCTGTGGGTTACAGGTCAAGTCTTGCCAACGTGACTAATGGCTTATGCAAGCTATAGATGTTCTCACTTTTTCAACCGAAATTTCCACTACGATTTAAATTAATTTACTTTTTTCTTCATGGATAATTAAGTTTACATCTTTCCTATGTTAAAACTGGGGTATTATTAGGAATAGTAACAATTCTGGTTCAAAATACAACACTGTGGCAGGCCTCAGAGGACCTTCAGAATTATAAAAGAACTTCATTTCATGGGTGGTGCGCTACCGTAGTCCATTGCTTCACAATGAGGAAACAAGTTAGAAGATACACATACAGTAACTGGGAAAATCTTCCTGATTACTTTCCTAGAACAAAACGGCATTGTGTCTACAATCACAATTCTATTCTGGTTTGAACATTCTCTAACTATTTTACAAGTCAAGTCCCTAAGTTGACCAGAAATGAACTACACACTTCTTCATTCTAAGTTCTTCCCTGCATGAGGGGCCAATGGACACACAGTAACATTTCTTTAGAGAATTCCTACTTAATCCTGTACATCTGTAAGAAAGATAGACAACTTCTGTTCCCACCAGCTCAGGAAGAAGGGAGTTACCAGCTCTACTAAAGCAGATAGCTGAGGGCCCTGAGAGTTGTTATTGTACTATGCAGAATGAAATGAACAGTGTGAGGGCTGGGAATGCACAGGGAGTTTTAAGCCAGCCTGGGCTACATGGGACTCTGTATCAAAAATAGAGGAGTAAAGACATGAGTGTTTAAGAGTACATACTGGGGCTGGAGAGCTAGCTCAGTGGTTAAGAGCACTGTCTGTTCTTCCAAAGGTCCTGAGTTCAATTCCCAGCAACCACATGGTGGCTCACAACCATCTATAATGTGAACTGATTCCCTCTTCTGGCAGATGTAAATGCAGACAGAACACTCATATACATAAAATAAATAAGTCTTCTTTAAAAAAAAAAAAAAAAGAGTACACACTGCTCTTACAGAGGACTTGAGTCCAGTTCTCGGCAACTATACTGGGAAGCTTGTAACTTCAATTGTTAGGGACCAGATGCCCTCTTCTAGATTCCATGGGCAACACACACACACACACACTCTCTCTCTCTCTCTCTCACATACACAGAGACTTAAATTTTTTAAAAATAAATATTAAAAAATTTTAAACATTAACCTGATTCATTTCTAAGAAGCTACCAAAATGACTCTTTGAAAATAAAGCTAGTTGCGCTCTGGAATACTCTGCAGTCAGCTCATTCTGGCCTCTGTCATGATAGGCACAGTTTCTGCTATGGTCAATCACTGGTGAGTGATTAGCCACAAAGCCCTTAGCCTTGTGGTGTTTACTTTTTAGAAGAGACAGAAAAATAACTGAAAACAAGCAAAGCAATAATCAGATGAACTACTGGAAGGCAGGTGATAGGGAAAGTGACACCCGGTCAGGTCTCTTCGGAAATAAAGGCAGCAAGACGGCAGTTTGGAAGGAAAAAGACCACAGACAAGGGAAACACAGTGCAGAGGTCCATAGCTGGAGACTCAGAGGCATGTGACGAGACTGGAAGAGAGAGGCAAGGCACAGTGAGGTGATGAAGTGAGGAGGGTGGTGGTGGGAACAGACTGACAGCTGGGAGGGAGCTGGTAAAGCTGCAGCTGGTCCCAGCATTCCAGCTGCTGTGCTCTAAGACACGCTCAAGCACACAAGTGGTGTGGAGCGGCTAGGTTGTATGTGGTTCCCTCAGCAATGGCAGGAGCAGGCAGACACATTCCAAATTCTGCCCATGTCTGGAACCCTGAAAAGCCATCTCATCCTGTATTGTCCCTTACCCCCAATTTCTTACACCAATTATTCTGTCCACTTCTCCTGATCTGGCTAATTCACACATAGTGTTTAATAAGTGGTTCAAGCACTTACTTCTTTCTGGGCTCTTACTCACCCCAAACAGAACCCTTCTTCCTATCTCTCCCTGATATTTACCTTTCCTGGCCTTGTACCCTACTGTAATTACTTGTTTGCTGATCCACTGACCTATGGATTTTTCACAGAGCAGGAACTCCTAACCAGGTAAACACCCAGTTCCAAGTCTTCTTCCTAGGTCCTGTGACTACTTAAAAACCTTTCAACTCTCCGTGGGTATTTTTTTAGACATAAAAAAAGTTACAATCTTGTGTATATAAACTTTTCCTATTTTGAAAAATATTCAAAGTGATTACTGAATACATTCTAGAACAAAACCTAGCACAAGAAACAGGAGACTGCAGGAAGGTACAGCAAGAAACTCAGACTAAAGGCTTCTACTGCAGAAAGATCCTTGAGAGCTAGAAATAAGTTGGCAATTCATTTTTTCCTTTTCAGCTTTATTTTTGGGGCTGGACAGATGGCTCAATGGTTTAAAAGCATTTCTTGTTTGTCAGAGGACCTGACTTTGGTTGCTACCATCTACAATGAATAGTTCACAATTGTTTCTAACACCAGATCTAGGATCTGATCCCCTCTTCTGGCTCCTGCACAACACAGACACAGGCACATACACATAAATAAAAAGCAAAACCCCTCAACCCTTTTTATTTTGATTAAATGTGCCCATGCAGGTGACAGCAAACCAAACAGTTCAGAGACTGTGAAGGAAGTCACTGTATTTTCGGTCTTTATACCCTGGGAGGTAGAAACATCCATTTTCCTATCCTTCCTCTACACAGCCTTTTCTGAAGTATGCTGTTAGTCTCAAACCCTCTGCACTTTTTAACTCGTCTTTGACACCCAGTTGCTAGTGCATGATCTTCGAAACCTACAAGGTTTCCTAAAGTTCTCTTCTGTTCCCAGGGTTATTTGTTTCCCTTCCGGTCAGGGTTTCTTTTTGTCCCTATGGCTCTTGACGCTTCAAGTTCTTCTAGGACTACCAAGATCTTCATGCTCCAGTGACCCGGGTAGAAAAACCTGGTTACCCGATGTGGTTCCCTCTACTTATCTGTTTTCTGATGAGATCTCTCTGTCATTAAAATTCAAACTGGGAAATCACAGAATGTGACAGGGATAGGAGGGCACTACAGGCTTCCTGTTAGTGTGGAATGTCATCTCTCCATCTACCAAGTATCACAGTGACAAATTAAGTTTCCACAGCTGAAGAGATGGCTCAACTGTTAAAGGCAAATACTGTTCTTGAAGAGGATCTGAGTTTCTGTGTTGGGCTGTAACTCCAATTCTAAGGGGATCTGATACTCTAGACCCTCCGTGGGTACTCTACATACCCAACCCTAACCCCCTGTGAGAAGTACATATATGCATAATTAATACGAATAAAAATAAAGAATTAAGGAGTTGGAGAGATCATTTAGCAGAACAGAGTACTTGTTGCTCTTCCAGGGGTTCCGGGTTTGATTTACAACATTCCTATGACTGTTCACAATTATCTGTAACTTCAGGGGACCCAATACCCTTTTCCGGTCCCTGTGGGCACTGCACAAGTAGTGCACAGACATACATGCAGGCAAAACACCTACCCATACACATAAAAATAAAACTGGGTGTTGTGGAACATGCCTGCAATCCCAGCATTCAGGCAGACAGGTTGCTGGAGATCCAGGACGGTCAAGGCTACATAGTAAAACATGGTCTCAAAACAAAGAAAACAAAACCAAACCACCTATAAACAACAACAACAACAATAAAAAGCATAATTAGAATTTCCCAAATGTGTTGATCAGGTTCTTTGGAGAGAAGCAATTGTTGGTTCACCTTCCATGCCAAAGGAAAGGGGCAGCATAGTGGGTCAAGTGGCCTGGGCAGGACCAAGCACCTAGCTGCCCATATAAACAGAGGTCTAGGCTGCTTTCCAGATCCACTTTGTGCCGAGTGCACTATCTTCACCAAAGCAGCCTTACATGTCTGCTGCCAGGCTTTAGCTCCTTCTCCTTTTTACATTTCATTTCCACCCCAGAACTTGTAGCCCTTGTTATCAGCTCTGCAACTCCCCACTTTCTTCTGCCGATTTAAACCTTTTCATACTTCGAGATTGCTAGTGGATCTTACGAGGGATGGGAGACATCGGAAAGCATCCTAACCCAGAAGACTCATTTTATGTAAGACAGTCACAATTTTAAATAAGCTCTCAATTCTAGCCTCCCTGGAGAAAGGCTGGCTATCAATGACACTGAGAGGCCCCCTAAAAACAAATCAGAGCTTCAGGGGAAAAGGATTGCTTGTTACAAGTCCTGAGACAGCCCTTTTACTTCAGCTTCAGGAAATTAGGCACCTGAGCCAGGGAGATGGCTAGTGGAGAAAAGTACTTGTACAAGTGAGTTCAGATCAGCTACAGGAATCCAGAAGCAGTGACGTGTGCCTGTGATCCTAGCATTTCTACAATGCCATGGAAGGTAGAGATGGGAATCCTCTGGAAGCTGGTGAGCCAGCTGGCCTGGGATAGACGCCTAGCCAAGTGGCAAACATCACGAAAGACCCTGCCTCAGACAAGGCAGGCAATGAGCACTGAAGCTGCCTTCTGACAAACACAAACATGCACACTCATTGGTGTGTATACACAAATAACATCCCCCAAATACATCTATAGTTCTAAGATGAAATTAGGTTCAGTGAGCCTGTGGAAAACAAAGCAGCTCAGAGGAATATCGGAGTCAAGGGCATGGTGAGCTTTACAGGGAAAATGCCCCAAGACAACATACTGGCAGTTATTCTAAACCTTGACAGAGATTTGCAAATGTCTAACCACTCTCAGAAAACAAACAAAAATCAAGTATTTACCGATTAGAAAGCCTCCTCCTTAATGAATGCAACAGTGGCTTAGACAAGAATGCAGTCCAAAGAGGAAAATTATTTCCATTGCCTCACTGATCTAACACACGGATCCGTAAGGCATGAAACAGACTCTGATTCTTCAGTCAGAACAGCCATGGAATATAAACCAGTGATTGCAAGATTTTATCTTTGTTCACGAGACAAATCAGAGGAGAAACCCACCAGTAGGCTGCTCTCCCTGATCAGGCTGGCCTATCTTTAAGGAAAGGAAGCTATAAGGACCAGAAAGGAGGTACACTGAAACCAGGCAGGGATCCACTGCATCTAAGATGTAAAACACACCAGACTTTTTTCTACATTTCCTATAAAAAAATGAAGTCAACGCTCAATTTTGAAAGGTGCTGGTGGTGTGTGCACTATCTATTTCTTCTCCTTACCTGAATTTCATCACCTATGTCAAAATTATACAGTTAATACTCAAAAATAAAAATTCAGGTTGGAGCTGCAGGCCACTAGGTGGAATACTGGCCTAGCATGTGCAAGGCTCTGGGTTTGAATCATCCACGTATCACTGAAAAAAAGAACTGCATATAAATTATTTTTAGCAAAGAATGACAGCAAGGAATGGAGGAGTGATGGTCAGTGGTTTCGAGAACTGGCACCCTTTCTGGAGGACTAAGGTTCAGTTCCCAGCATTCCTGGCTTAGAGCCATCTTTAACTCTAGTTCTAGGGGATGAACAGGCATTGCACAAGCAATGTTCAGATATATGTGCAGACAAAACAGTCATACACATACAATAAAGCACATGAAACTGAGGGGGGAACAAACAACAACCCAGCACACAAGTCTGACTCACGTCTCTCGTTCAGAAAGGAGGCGCAAAAAGCACCTGCCACCTGGACCACCACGGGCCAACCCTGTGTTAGGCAGCAGGACACACACAAGGGAACGAGTTCTGGCTTCAGTACTGCCATTAACATGTGCCCAAGCAACCCACAGCCTATCTGGAGTATATACTCTGATTTCTAACTTGGGATTTAACAGTCTGTAGTTCCGTGATAAGCGGCTTCACTCAGGGAAAAGAATCAAGTTCCTAGAAAAGGAAAAAATGCATTTGGTATATTACCATGTAAAAGTAACTGTTTTCTTCTGTAACAGAGTCAGCAAAATGTTATTAAACAGTTTATTTGTTCTTCAGCTCAAATAGCTACAAGCTATTGCAGAGAGCCAATAAAGTCAGTCCTTCGTATCTGCAAGCACATCTATTCCCAATATGTAGAAAAAGATGAGTCATTACTAAAGATACACAGGCCTTTCCCTTGTTGTTATTCTCCAAAGATTCAAGGAGAGCAACCGTTTGAAGCATTTACCCTGCTTCAGGGGTTATAACCCAGGGCTGTTTGATGGTGGAACCAACTCTTTGGAGGCAGCTGGGTGGCTGAGCATTCTTAGTCTCTCTAGCATCTTGTGCAGTGCTCCCCACATGAATGACTACACCCTTAGACTCTCAATCACTGTGCTTATACAAAATGTTAAATAGTTAAAACGAGGACTTCACCACTTATCCTAGAAGAACTTAAGGCTTTCAGAAAAGTAACACATTTCTCAAAGTGTTGGATAAAATGGCTCAAAAAAATTTAGTAAGAGGGAAAAAAAAAAAAACCTTCTACTAAGTAAAACTTAAATATCAAAACCTAGATTATTGTTTTGAGAAAGAGTCTCACATAGCCTAGGCTAGCCTTCAATAGTCCATATAAACCAGGGATGACACCGAGTTCCTGATTCTCCTGCCTCCATTTGCCAGGTGCTGAGATTACAGGTATACACACAATACTGTTTTTTTATGTGCACTGGGGATCAAACTCAGGGACATCAGGCACACTAGGCAAGTGCTCTACTGACGGAGCCCCAGCCCAGCCCATGCTCTATATTCTGTATATTCTCTACAGTTGACATAATGTGGGACCATGGTGGAAGGAGGAGGGTAGCAAGATACTGGAAAGATAAATCTAGGTTAAAATCCAGACTGTGATCTTGGATGAGTCATTCAGTCCTCAGTGCTTCAAGTTTTTCATCTGTAAAATGGAAAAAGGGACCACTGCCATTAATGTACATGTAAGCACTGAGATCAGGTGTACAAAACTCTTTGCTTTTGGCTTTAAAAAACAAAATAAGAAAACAGGCAGTAGAGACATTAATCACCATTACTGTGATAGAAGAAAAAAGACCACACAGTCCAAAATGTAAGTCAGTTGCTGAATTAGAATCTTAAAATTCTGTGTTCTTTTTCCCATAAACACTGACATTAATAGAAACACAAGGGAAGGGGAGCATTGTCCTTTACTAAAGACATAAAATGCAGTTACAGTAATTAATCAGTGTTCCCTTGGACTACTGCTGTGTGTGCATTTTAGGTGTTCTCTCTTAATGCTCCTTGAAACTGCTGTTCAACTGGTTTTCATGCACCAGCAAAGAACACATTAAATAAGACACTACTTTATTTTTATTTAAAAATCTCTCTTTTGATTCCAGTCTTGTTACCTCAGCCTCAAAACAGAGTCAGATACAAAAACAAGAACACTCAAAGGACTATACAGTAGGCAAAGAAGAGCAATGGTCCCTCAGATAGGGCAGCAGAAAGGGGGGCCGTACAGCTGCCTTGTTGCTGCCTGGAGAAGAGAGGGGCGCTTAGATGGAGCTGGTGGTCTCCAGGAAGTCAGCAAAGGACAAGAGGTTTGAAGGCAGGCCAACTAGAGATCACTGTGGGAGTCCTGGGGAAGCTAAAGCACTCCAGAGACTCAAAGGAGCACACGTCCCAACCACCTGAAAGAAACCCAGAAACCCAGGGCCTAGGAACCTGCCTGAGGTGTCAGGGAAAGGATCTGCTCTTGGTCAGAACAGAAGACCCGATGTATCAGTTAGGAACTCTTGTTTTGCTCTGTAGCAGAGACAATCTGCCAGAGACTCGACGACACAGCTCTGGTCATATCTAACAACACTTTAAACAAGACCACGAGGGCCATGTGACTTCTAAGAAACTTAGCTGTGTGACGCTCAATACAGCTGGAAGATTTATAAGATTAAGACCACCACCACCCATAAGATACATTCACTATGTCTGGAATCCAACTAGTTCACAGGCATGCAAAGAAGCAGGAAAATACAAAGCTGTCGCACTGAGAACAGATCTAGAACCAACACACACCCAGAGTGAGCAGCAAAGGGAGCTAAGGTACCCGCATTCCCTGTGTTTGAGATGTGAAGAGAAAACACAGCGCCTTAAGGTGAGGTGAGAGGCACAAGCAAGATCTATGTCAAAATTCTAGATTTAGAAACTTGATTGGACAAGTGGCAATTAAGCTCTGCACAACAAGATCAGTGTGCATGATGATATCATAGTAAGAACTGTAAGGTAAACATAACGGGGTAAACACATGCACCCCGCCCCAGAACAGTGAGTCCTGAAAATAACGTGAATTGATCTGAAACACAGCTAGTTTGGCAGCTTTTCAAAAACAGCAGACAACGGCTCTAACTCTAAGGCACCTCGAGTGGTGGGAAAGTGAGGGAGACAGTGGTGCAGCATGCCACATTTACACCCTTACCCTGAGCTGCCATCTTTCAGGCTTCTTTCATGCCTTTCCCTTCCTTCTTTGCCAGACTCTTCTTCCCTCCTTGCTGACTTCTGGGAGGTTGAATAGCCTATGGCAGTGAATCAGGCTACCCTTGCATATTCTCCACCTTCTACTGAACATCTACAAGTTCTGTGTCTCCCGTAGAACAGCACATCCACCTATCTTCTAGCTAAGCAAAGCATCAAGACACATAGCTGAAGCAGACCTGGTGATGAACACTGGTGACTTAGCCCCGATCCGAAGGAGTCTGGCATGACAGAAGAATCAGACGATATACTCCAGCTATAGAAGTCAGAAGAGTGCTTCACCGGAGAGGTACACAGAGGCCAGTGAAACACAGACAGGCAAAGCTCTGATAGGCAAGCTTTCTAGACTAGGGAGACTTACAGTGACTCTTGAATGACAAAAAACAAAACCGAAGGGAGAGAAACATTCTGATTTAAAATAATGATATATGAAAAATAATAAGAAAATACTGACTCTATGGCTAAAAAAATTTCATGTGGGGGTAAAGGCTCTTTAAAAATTATTTATTTATTTTATGTATATGAGTGCTCTATCTGCACGTACACCTGCATGCCAGAGAGTGCAACAGATCACATTATAGATGGTTGCAAGCCACCACACGTTTGCTGGGGATTGAAGTCTGGACTTGTGGAAGAGTAGCCAGTGCTCTTAATGGCTAAGCCATCTCTCCAGCATGGTCAAGGGGTTTCTTTTCTCTTAAAGATTATGATTTTAAGGGGAGGTGGGACTCACAGTAAAATTACATCTCTCCCTATTCCTCTTTCCAAACCTTCTCATATACTCTTTCCCATTTTCTTTTAAATTCATGGCCTCCTTTTCCACTAGTTGTTATTGCATGCATATACATTCCTAAATATAATCTACTCAGTCTATATAATGTTACTTGCAAGTATGTTTTCAGGGCTGAGCATTTGGAATAATCAATTGGTGTGCTCTTCCCTGGGGAAGACCTCACACGGCTATAGTTCTTTGTGTAGGGTTGAGGCATTGAAAATGTCTTCCTGTTCACTTTGGCAGGTCCACTGGTGTCACCCTTGTTCCGCTCACGTTTGGGCGGTCATGTTGGTGAGGCTTTAAAGGGTTTCTTTAAAAGAGAGATACACAGTGGCCTGTCAAACTGCTCAGAACTATATCATGACAATCAACCTACACAGGAAAACCTAATCCAAGCTACAAACATAGCAAAGACCTGTATCCCTCAAAGGTCAGCGAGTTACGGCTGTGGTCGAAAGCCTGCCCACCCACCTAGTTTCAGAGCAAACCAAGTGTGGTGCTTTGAATGAGAATGGCCCCCATGGCTCATACATTTGAATACCTGCTTCCCAATTGATGGACCTATCTGAGAAGGGTATGGAGGTGTGACCTTATTGGAAGAGGGTGGATTCTTGGTCAGCTCTCTCTACCTCATGCTTGTATCTCAAGATGTGAGCTCTCAGGCACTGTTTCAGCACCAGGCCTATCTGCCTGCATGATGCCAAGCTTTTTGCCAGGATGGTCATAAATTCTGACCCTTTAAAACTATAAGCTCCAAACAAATGCTTTCTTTTATAAGTTGCCGTATTATGGTATCTCAGTACATCAGAAAAGTAACTAAGACACCAAGCAAAGGAATAACGCTTTGCAACATGAGAATGACATGAAATTAAAATTTTATTGTTCACAAAGAATCATAGAATACACACGTTCATTCAAGTATTGTCTCTGGCTTCCTCAGGGCTACAGCAACAGAGCTGAACAGAGGAAACACAGAGAGAGGTCTGTAAAGCAAAAAGTGCTTATCACACATTCCATATCAAGTTTGTAAATTGTATACATATATCAGTACAAGGTATGTGTGTAAAATGTAGTTGTTTTAATGATACTCTTTATTGGTGGTACTTAAGAACAAGAATACTGGACATAAACTTTTTGGGTTTACTCAAATTCCTGTGTTGCCAGACTCAGTGAGTTAAATTAGGTAAGGTGCTGAGAATGGTGTCTGATAATACTATCATATAGCTGCATGAAGGATTAGCTGCTATGATTTCTGTTCCAGACAACAGGAAGGGAAGACTACTTGTGAGGTTCCTGACCTCACGGAGCTTAGGGGATGAGGAGAGAGAGACAATGATCTGTGTTAAGACCATGGCAAAAGGATGAAAAGGGTGGCGAGCAAGAGCAGGCAGAGAGTGCCAGCTTTGATGGACAGTCAAGGGCACTCTCCGTGGAATAGCTGGTGGAGAGTGCAGAAGCACTGTGGCCAAGGAGGGAAGACCACAGCAAGGAAGTGAGCAAAGGCTTGGCAGGAAAGCACAAGGTGTCAAGAAAGCAGTGAGGGGCAGTGCCATCAGGTGGGATCTGGGTGACAGAGATGACGCTGGACAAACAGGTTCCAGATTGTTTAGGGCCTTGGGAGATTGGAATGGACAAATAATTTTTTGTTGTTGTTTTGGTCTGGTCTGGTTTTGTTTTTCCAAGTCAGGGTTTCTCTGTGTAGCCTTCGCTATCATGGACTCACTTTGTAGACCAGGCTGGCCTCAAACTCACAGAGATCCGCCTGCCTCTGCCTCCCCGAGTGCTAGGATTACAGCAGTCTGCCATTGCATCTTGGTGGGACACATGATTTTACTTGGGAGTCTGAAAGGTTTAAGCTCAAAAGTGACAAAGATCAGACTTTAGGTGAGTGACGTCACCCCAGGCAGTGTCCCCTAAGAAACTATGTGACTCCAAGGTTTCCTGAATTTAATCATTCTAAGGTAACAGAGAAACACTTACTGGTCTGGAAATGGAATGATGCACTGCAGAGGAAGGCTGCAGCATCTGCCTGTCTGGAAGAGGCTAAGCACCTGAGCTCAAGAATGAACGTGCTGCCATCTGAACAGCAGAGTTTTCCCATAGGAAGCATTGTGACTGTGACTGGCAGAATCCATGTACAACCTGTGTGGTGGAAGGTGCAATGAGAGAACCGACTGAGGCTTTAGGATGTCAGGGGACAGCGAGAGAGGCCTTGTGGCTCTAGAATCAAGCATGTGCAGCAGTAGATCCCTGCGACCGGGGTTAGTGGAAGGAGACTGGGACCTGACTAACAGCCTCAACATCACAAATAGGTTTTTTTCCATGAGACCACCTAAAGAATTACATCAGGAGATGTTAAAAGCTGAACCACAAGTCAGAAAGAGATGAGACTGTTCCTGATAGCCATCTGTACAGATGTGACTTTGCAATTTTTTTCAGGGAAGAATAAAACCACTGAGGGATGAGGGCTGTCATTACCTCTCAGCATAAAGCTGTCTTCTAGCAATGCAAGCTTCAACAGGAAGCTGCCAGACAGCAACCTTTCCCAGCCTCAACTGCCAGACTGAGCAGTACAAGGGAAAACAAAAGTGAGAAGGGACAAAAGAAAAAAGGAGGTATGGGATGGAGGCGAACACGTTGACAGCATTACAAATGCTTGAAAATGTAAAATCCCCAATTATGGGATTCTGGGTATCTTCCAGGAAAGATAAATAATTTTTATAATAGTGATAATTTTAAATAGTCAGTCTTGGTCTCAGTAAGGAAATGGTTAAAACTGAAGATATGGACCGCTGTAGCGGAATTCAGAAAGGAACAAAATCACTGGAAAAAATAAAAGACTTTTTTTTTTTTCATTGTAAAGGATCATAAATTTAGCCTCCAACTCACATCCCTGCCTATCCCCAAACTTCCCCAGAATCCTGCACAGCCATAGAAAGTGGAAAGTGTGCCAAAACAAACAGTGTGGGCTCCACTCTGGGGGGCGGGGTGAGGAGAGATGAGGCTGTGTAGAAAGGAGCGCAACTGGCTGGCAAGAGAATGCAATCACTTCAGACCAAGGCCACAAAATGGAGACTCAATGAAGGGCAGCACTCCCAGATTCACAGAAATGAGATGTGCTTAGCAAATTCATAGACCAGATTCCCAAACCCAGTGCACTTCAGGAAGCACACATGGAAAAAGGAGGGGAACTGAAACAAGGCAAACATACCTGCTATCTTACATGTCTTTAATTAAAGCATTACCCCCCCCCCCCATTCCTCTCCTTCCAGCTACCCGGGAACCAAGAGGGCACAGCTCAGGTGGAAGACTCCAGCCTTCCAGCTACAAAGGGGGAGATAGCAGACAATGGAGCTGGTGATTCATTACAAAAGAATACACTCCAGAGCGCCTGCTGCCTGCTGCCACTCGGGCTCACAGACTATTTAAAGGAACAGCAACCTCCTTCCCAACCTCCCCTATTCCTAACACCTTCTCTCCTACTTCTGATGGAAAACAGATTTTGAAGAAAATGCCAGCAAAGCACTGAACTGTCCAAGAAAGGGAGGGCCCTGGACGCCCGATGTTCCATAGAAGCTGGCAAGAGTCAAACATCTGCTTTCAGGTTGTACTGTGATCTTCCCTCTTTGCCTAATATACTCCCCTTCAACAAGAAACAGGAACAGCGCATGTGTCTTGCTAAACGTTTTTTAAACTATTAGGTAAAGTAATTTTCAACTCTGTTTTCCTAGTTTACATGTATTATCAGAACAACTGTTCTTCCCTTTATCCCACTGTGCTTATCTGTAGACAGGACAAGTACTATCTTTTGGAATATGAACCAAGTTAAAGAGACTTCAGTGAAAAACTTCTGTAACGTGAACATGAACAAGAGATAAAAGGCACGATTTAAAGTGTCACATGAGCACACCTGGCTACCACTGTATGAAAATTTTGTCACTGAAACTATTTTATTCAAAATCCACATTCTCTTTGCTGTTAGTGGTAAGGCAGTTTGCTAATACAACAAAAAGGCCATACAAAACTGGAGTATATGTAACAACAAAGCCGGGACTGTACACAAACCAGTCTTATAACAAATAATGAAGATGACTTCTCCCACCCGGTGATGGGTGAAGGTCAGGGAGGAGAGTCTAGGGCAAAGACACAGTGAATCAGGGTGTGAAGTGAGCAAACATCGGAGCCAGGACACTAAGTATGGTAACAAGCCATTTTAACTCTGACAGTCACCCCTGACCAGTTCAGACACTTTATACTGAAAATGCTTATGTGATAGGGCTAGTGTTTGGATTTGACGCCTAGCTTAAAACACACAAACCTATACAACAAAGCAGAAAACAAAACAAAACAAAACAAAAAAACACCAGGGGCCAGAGCAAAGATTTGGCCCCACTTTACTTCCTTTGATTTTGTTTTCTAGATTACAAACAACCTTCTCCATTACTTTCAGGAAACTGAATCCCACAGATCTGACTGTCACATTTCTGAATTTCACAGATCTGACTTTTCAGTTGTATGAATTCAACATGAGAAAATGAGTTTTCTTTCCTTCAGCACATCTGATAAAGCACAAAGATTAAATTTATTAGAATCCTTAACCACTAAAAAACAAAATAAAAGTCTTTTTCCAGGTCCCACTTACTTCTTTGACCTCATTCCTCAAATGACACTCTTCATACACCTGCCGATTAGGAGTACCATATGGAACACAAACAAGCATGCCTGTTCTAACTTGTCACACACATTCTAAAGCTAAGGGGCAACGCTCCACGAGGCCACACAAGTCTGATTTTAACAGTTTCTGTTTATTTGACTCCTTCACTGATTTTAAAATCTGTGTGACACCGCAGTGTTAAAAGCCTTCTGTGAGAGCTGCCTTCTCAATGAAGACCCAACGTGGACCCAAGGTGAAGGGCGCAGCACCACACTGGCATCACAGAGAATCAAGACCTAGGTTTTCTTTATGAAGACTTTGACAAAACAAAATTATATTTCAAAACCATTAATTAGATTCTACAAAAATGTAAGAAATAATACAAAAAAATCAACAGTTTTCCACTTTCCACACGAGGAATTTCTTGACAATTCCCCAAGTTAGATTTGGAAGGATTTATTTTTTGAAATTTCCCTCTGCTCTGGGTCAGGATGGACTGATTCATCTCCACAGGTTTCCCTCCTTCCAAACAGCACTGCAGGGCATTATATAACATTTAACTAAACGGGGCTCCAGCACCGAAGGCGATGCCTCTATCCGATAGCTTGCTGCCTCTCGCCCTCCGGTGGTGACTCAAAGAGGAAAAGAGGGGAGAGAATACAAAAAAGGGGCAACCTCCTTAAAAGGAAAGCACTGTCCAGCGAGGGAAGCCTGGGGCGACCTCATCCCAAGTCCGAGACTAAAGGGTCTGAAAGTCCCATCATAGAAATGATATCCTGATAAGTCACAGCCTCACCACTTTCTCCCGAGCCACACATCAAAAGGAGGAGGGGTGGGGGTGGAGGTGCTTACAGCAGGGTGGCACCTAAACAGCCCTACCAGGGATAGGAGCAGCATTCACCTTTCCATCTGTCGGGAATGACTTGCTAAAATGCAGTGCAGACACTGCTTAACAGAACCAGAGAGGCAGAGAGAAGGGGGTGGGGAGAGGAGACAGACGAAGATCTTCCATTTCATATTCCATCTCCTTCAAACGTCTTCTAAAGCAGGCAATTGTCACTTATACGTACACATTTATTTTGTCAGGAAAAGCAGTACCTGCCTGTGCTACACAAGATGCTCCGTGGGTTCCTATGGAAAACATCCTTTGGCAATGACAAAGCCACGGAAATGAAACATTCTTTCCTAGCCTTCATTTTTGATAATCCGTTTAGAAAGAAGGCAGCAAACTGCAATTCCACAGGCAAGCTTGAGAAACCCCAGTGAATCAGCTTTCCCAGGAACACAAATTCTTCTGCGATTCTTAAAAGGAAGTCACTCGCTCTCCCCTTTCTGGCAGTCTACAAGAATCTCTTCCTACCTCTGCAGTCTCTCTCCCTCCCTCTTCTCAGAACCAAGACAAAGAGGTAGACAAATCCCCACAGGCTCTTTCCTGAGCTACAGCTGCACACTACAGGAAACTGGGATCGGCTATGGAGCCGAGGGAGGGGGAGAAAAGGGCTCTGATATAGTACACATGCTCGAAGGGCCAGCACTTCAGCTGATAACAATAAATCTGCCTTTTTAAGAAGACAACCCTCATTAAAACTTGGCTGGCTACACGCCACCCCCAGACCTTTCCGCAGATCCCCAAGACAAAAAATGTGTGGAAGACACATAAGTCTTACCTGAGTTACCATTTTCTTTTTCTCCATAAACCAGAAGAAGCAGATGATAACCAGCTGAAAGCCGCCGTAGTGGGGCACACCTCTGTGGCTCTCTGCCACCCAGTCCCCTGCTAGCTGGCGAAGGGCGGGTGACTGGCCTCCCTTTATCCGTTTTCCTGCCTTTCTCTTTCTAGTGTTTCTTCCTTTCTTTTCTCTTCCTCTCTGGCAGTCTCTCCCCCTCCTTCTTTCTCCAGCTCCCTCCCATATCTCGGGCAGATGGCTGAAGGAAGCCCCACCCCTGAATGCCTAAGGTAATTAATCAGAGTGGAGCCCCACCTCTTCCTCCTCCCCCCAACCCCTCCCAGTAGGCTGACAGCTCCCAACTCCAGAAGCAGGCCTGCTGGAGAATGGCAGTTTGGCCTGTGCTTTACTGTGCGCACGCGTGTGTAAGTGAGCGTGAGTGTCTGTGCGCGCGTGTGCGCACGTGTGTGTATGAGTGCGTGCACATAAAGCAGGAGAGGGGAAAGAGTGAGCGCGGTAGGTGCCTTGTGCTGGCATGGTATAAGGCTGTGATGGTGGTATTAATTATATTGCTCTAGAAGCACTTAGGACAACTTATTACAGTTAATACAGATTTAAGAGATTATGGCCATGAATATCTGATAATAAAAAGAAATGAAAATTAAGGTGTTTTTTTTTCCCCACTGATGGACATTTATAGATAAGAGTGAATTTACTGAAAGGTGTGGAGCAAAAAGCTTCTCTGTGACTACACAGGAAGGTTTTCAAGGACAGCAACACACAGGATGGTGCTGGAAGCCAGAGGCAATGTAATGAGGGCACAGGACTAGGAGAGAAGGGAGGTCAGTTACGTACCTATTTTTTTCTCCTCTAAAAACCCTAGAGATTCTGAAAAAGGTGTCACCACATCTGACTGCTGAAGCTCCCACTTCATAAAGCTCAGGTCAATGGGAACTGCTTTTCCTGCTTTCACTACTACGTCTCCGCCGCAGTGAAAAAAGAACGCCTTGCTTATATGTATCAGCACTGGCACCTGCGAAGAACGCCTCACTTAGATCCCTGCCCGGGTACCTGCGTCATTACTGCAAACGGTTACTACAGAGCTTGGAGCATACAGTGGCTCAAGAGAATGTTTACTCAATACAAACACTTTTTTTTAAGTCCTCAAAACTCCTTTTCATGAAAACCGTCTCACAGTGTGAACTGGGCTGGAGTGCTAGTCTTATTCTGTTCTTTATTATTGATCTCAGATTAAAAAAATACTGAATTCTTAACATACGTTTCATTATTTCTATATAAAGACTCAAATTATGTGACCAGTTGATAAATTCAGGCCCTTTGGCAATTATCTCATAAAAATTAAGATTTTAAGTATATTCTGACAACATCCTGTCCTACAGATTACATATTTTAGCTCTAATATATTCGTTGAGAGGTAGAAGAGATAACTGCAAACTTATTTTAAAAATAAATACTCAAAACTGTGAGTCAGTAATCACAGTAGTAGAGTTTCTGGCTGTCTCCATCAGGACTGTCTGGCACAATATAGAGGCAGGCTTTTAAAATGTACTATGCAATACTGTTTGCCAACACAACACCATCACGTTCTCTCAATTACCAATTACTTTAATAATTCCAAAAAGAACGCACAGACTACAGAACCACGAACAAAATCTAGAGACCATACTCGGGGCAGTGCACTAGCTGTGTAATAGGGCAGAAGCTGTCCTCATATTTGACAGATATGAGGAAATATGTGCGAAAGGATAACCATGGGCTGGAGCGGGCGGCTCGGTGTTTCAGTCACTGTGCTTGGAGAGGACCTGAGTTCAGTTCCCAGCACCTATTCTGGGCAGCTCCCGGTGATCTGACACCCTCTTCTCCATTCTTCTGGCATCCACACACATTCACAAAGGCACATACCTTTTTTTTTTTTTTTTTTTAAAAAAAGGTAGGGTCTTCAAGTACTACATTAAGCAAACAAAAATGGGAGAGGAGTAGCAGACCACAAAATTAATACCCTTTTGAACATGCTGAAATTTGAACTCGCAGGGCTCTTTGAATGTGCTACCAAATGACATCACATTTTTTAAAAGGCAAAGTAAAAAAGAAAGGGTGGGCAAAGCAAAGGATGGCAATCCTTCCTGTATGTTAAGAAAAAAGGTTGTATTTATGAAATAATTGTGTTTTCAGCTTTGACATATAAAATAAACCTGTAAGTCTCTGTACAACATGTGTTGAATCCATCAAAAATCTGACAGAAAGCTGCAAGCACCCCCCCCAAAAAAAGAAAAAGCTAATTGGATACTTGTGTGTGACTTCAGTTGCCTCCTATTTAGACAAGAGAACTTTTTTTTTTTTTTAAATAAGACAGAAAATGAAAGGTTCCCATAAGCAAGTGTTGGACAAGGATAAAGATTTCCACGGGTGCAGAAACTTAAACTGCATTTCTATACATAGGATTAGTATTTTACACTGCAAATAACAGGCCTAAAAATTCATTTCCACAAGGGACAGTATAAGCTAAAAATAAAATAGGCTGAAATGATTTTTATGAAGTCTATGAATAAGAGGACCACTGTGAGCACTGGCTAGAGGCATTGTGAAGTGCGTCCCTGACTTTAAAGGCTGACACAGAGGACAATTGCTCTTTGGAGCCCAAGAGATAGAAGAGCAACTGAACAGCCCAAGTCTGACCCAGCAAAACAATTGAAATCCCTGGTGGCTGTTTTTGTCTCTCTCTTGGAATAGAAGGACAGATGGGGTTGGTGGGATGGGGAGATGGGCATCTGAATAGAGTACAAGAGCCAACAAAAGAAGATCATGTCTACCCTGGTAGAGCAACCGTTGGTATGCCTAGACATGGGAGGTACTCAAGAAACACTTGCTGGAAAGGGTACTTTGTGTCTCAATTTCTTGATTTTCTTTGGCATTTCAGTTTTCAGTACCCCTGCTTCCTTTCTTCTATGCTGCTCAACTGAAATTCTCTCAATGGGTCAATGAAGATCTCCAGGTGATGACCAAATTCAATGGCTATGTCATGGTTTTTTTCTGACATTTTTGTAGCATTGGATTTTGTCTTTGGGAAACTCACCCTTAGCTTCAAATGTTGCTTCATCTAGTACCACCCTGCCAGCCACAGCCACACAGGAGCCTGGGTGCTGCTGTTGCTAGTCCACAGGCTACAGCTGTCCCTTGGCAGCACTCCAGGCAATGAGGCTCCCTCAGCTGTTTGCCCATCTCAAAATGGGGGAGACAGGGGCAGAGGGGAACAATATACTACTTTCTCCTATTTTTTCTTTTCCGCTGTTCATTTCCTTCCTCTGCACCCTGTGGATGCTGGTATTGCATGAGGTGCCGTCCTCAATCTCCTTTTAGTCCTAGTTCCTCTGTGCTTTTCTGTGTAGAGAGGAGCCAGGTGTTTCCGATTTTCAGAAAGGCACAAGGTTCAAGGAGGCTGACACCCACAGTACTTATCTAGGTTGTTGGGTCTCACTCCACCACTTCAGTTAATAATGCCCACCAACTCAGAGGACCTCATATCTGACTCTCGCTCACATCTTTTCCTAACTTCAGAGCAGAGTATTCAACTGCCCCCAACAGTCAACTGTTTTAAAACTGCGTACATACTTCTTCAGAGTACAAAGCTGTGGCTGATGAGATGCCTCAGTACATAAGAGCACTTGCCACCAAGCCTGACCTATGTTCAAAGACAGCTGACCCTGCAAGTTGTCTCTGACCTCCACATGTGTTCTGTGGCACACATGTGTATCCATACCCCTCAAAACACACACACACACACACACACACACACACACACACACACACACACACACACCAGTCTTTAAATTAAAAACTGAACTAAGTTCTTAAAACTAAACCATTAATTCACAGAACAGCCGAGTGCCTGCTGTGCTTATGCCAGGCATCCCTCTAGCCCTGAGGAAAAGAACACGCCTGTCTTATTGGTGAAGGTTAGATTTCACAGCAGGCAACACAGCTGCTGCTCTGAGATGGCTTCTGAGCAGGCTCACTACATCCTCAGGACAATGGTGAGATGATGAAGTCTCCTTTGGAGAGATGATGGAAACTCAGCTAGGTGAGGATAAGCATCTTGCCCACAGGCAGACAGGCTGGCAAGCTGAAGAAATCAGGGTCAAACTCAGACCCCAGGTGGGGGCTCCTCCGGACTCAAGGCTGCGTCAAGTCACAGTGAGTCCGGCTGTTTTCTCCACCTGCCCATTCCCATGCTCACACATGCCTCAGTAGCTGCTCCTCTGCCGGCCCCTCTGGTTTATCCTCCAAGTATATCATTGTTGCCAGGAATCTTTCTAAATACAAATCTCATCCTGCCACTTCTCTACAGGGGGAAAAAAAATCCTCTTTAGTTTTGTTAAAATTAGTGTTAATTATATATAGCAATAAGCTTACAAGTGTGCACCACCCAGCTAAAAGTCTCAGTGTATTTCATTTTCATTTCCTTCATGGCAGAGGATGCTGAACATTATCTTGTGTATGTCTCAGCCAACTGCACTTCTTTGGACAACTGTCTATTTCACTCATTTGCCCGTTTCTTTTTCTGTAAGATTGGTTCTTTGGGAGCCTAACTGAGTTGTCCATATATTCTGGTATCAACCCCTTGCCAGATGAAGAGCTGGAAAGATCTCCCACTCTGCAGCTCTCTCTTAACTATGGTAAATGTTTCTCTGTTGTAAGGGGCTCTTTATCTTGATCTATTATTCATCAGTCCTTGCCATTCATCTGTGAGTTTTCAGAGTCAGGAAGCCCATGGTTGTACCTATATTCTGAACCAGTTTCCCTAATAGTCTCTTCTAGTAGTTTCAAAGTTCTAGATCTTGTACTAAAAAGCCTTTCAGCTAATCTGAATGGACTTTGGCGCAGGGTGAGAGAAAGGGATTTCATTTCTTTTTTTCCATCTGTGGATATGCAGTTTATCTAGGCCCATTTGTCGAAGAGGTTGGCTTTTCTGCAATGTACATTTTTGGTACTAGAACCAATCAGGTGGCCACAAAGGTGTGGTTTTATTTCTAGGTCCTTTATTCAGTGCCTGTGTCCTTTTGTGCTAGGGCCATACTGACAGCATAATTTTAAGCTGGTCCGGTGTTATCTCAGTGTTACTCTTTTTGATGAGAATTGCTTTGGTTAGCTGAGGCTCTTTGTGCTTCCATATGTATTTTAGGATTTTTTCCCTCCTGTGAAGAATGTCACTGAATTTTGAGGTAATTTCATTGGCTACTTTGGGTAATATAATCATTTCACTGCATTAATTTTGCTGATTCATCAATACGTGATGTCTTTCCACCTTGTAGTGTCTCCTCTAGTATTTTATATTTTTGAGGACCTTTCACTTTCTTGGTTAGGTTTATTACTGCCTCCTTATTTTCCTTCCTTGCAAGGCTAATGTAAATGAGGTCATTTTCCTGGAGAAGGAACTGAAAGCATCACTTGTTTACTCTAGCAGACCTGCTAGAATCACAGCTCCCCATCCCTTTAGTACTCATCATGACTGCCACAGGAAGCAACTACAGTTGGTTCAATGCTGTTTCTGTCCCTAGACCCTTGCAAGGAGCCTGATATTCTCCAATACTCACCCCGAAAACATTTCCTAACCCTATCTGCTTTCCACTTCCAGTTAGCTGTCCCATTACTTGTGTGCACACTTTATCTTGACATCTAGCTCATGGACATAAGTCTTTGCATAATTCTGACTACACTGTGAGCAGCCTGGGGTTAGAGATAGTGCTTTATATCACATCCCAGTTTTCACCAGTGCTTGAATGAATTGTTTAATAATAATAATAAAAATAATAATGTTGAACTCAAAATGATGACTTAATCTGGCTCTAGCCATTATTTAAGAATACTCTGCCAAATAAGAATAGAAAGTATCTTGGTAGTTACTGAAGTACTATGAAAGCATTCTTTCTTCTAAGACTATATCTGGCAATATTTTCAAATTTATAAATTTATTTCAGCATCTTTTAGAACACTGAACTGAAGAGATATGCAAAAAGATAAGGTAAAATAAAGATTTTCAACTCTATTGAATACTTGAGCTTGTAGATAGAATACTACTAACACTGTAGATAGAATGCTGCTAATTAAAAATTCACTTCACATACTTTTGCTCTTTATAATTTTATGGTTGTGACTCAACTTCCCAACCTTCCACCCACATACTAGCTATGCTATAAAAGCAGATCCAGAGTCCCTGACTAGAGGCAGGGATTGCTAATGCTTGCCAGGCTGCCTTTGTGAAGAGCAACATTACAGAGAGAGTCCTTCCTCCAACAATTAAACCTTGTTAGTACAAAAGACCTACGCAGCACATCCCGGTAATAACCCTAAGTGACGATTCATTCCGAATGCTGGACACCTTTCCAGACGCATCTCAGAACACTGCTGTACTATCCCCCTTTGTCCCAACATTCCTTTCAGCACAAGTGATGTCGATGAGATTTAATTCTATAATCACCAGCTGCTTTCTTAGTATTGCAGGGTGCAATACAGGCAGCCCATGTCAGAAAAAAGGGTGAGAATTTGAAAACTGTTTTAAACCTTGTAAGCTTATAAACACACAAAATCCTCACATTTATTTCTTGTACATCCAATTTCAACCATTTATCAAGAAACATTAAAAACATGTACTAACACCCAAGTAAGGCCAGACAGATTAAACTTCATTGACTATAATTTGGCTTTAGGTAACTAATTCATACCTTGTACTATTCCAACTTTAAACAACTTGAGTCATTTATACAACTGAAATGATGTCTACTTTCTTGGTATTCTGAGAAATTTCTGATCAATACTAAAAGGAATGCAATGTACACAAATGTGTTAATAACTAAATTATCAAGAAAATACACAAACTGAAAATCAAAATGTATTCTTTTTCTATTACTAAAATATGCCTTGTGTCTATCATTAAATTACTAAAGACTGTGCTGGTTTGGCTGTCACTGTTTCTCTGTGTCTGGCAAAGTACTTGGCACATGGTAGGTGCTTAAAAAATTCAGTAAACTAATTCAGATTGAAAAATGAAAGAGCATATGTGTATGTGTGTATATATAACTGTGTATCAGGGTCATTATTTCTTGGAGAATTACAAAGCAGAGGCACTAATTCACGTTCCAGTACTTTGCACACTCAAACCCATCTCAGTATCAATAGTATCATTTGCATAGGTAAGTCTGTCTTGTCTTATTCTTCCATAAGCTAAGAATGGACTTTGGGCTGCCCTTGGCTGTCCTACTAAACCCTACGATCAGTACATTCAGCTGCCTCCAATTTGATTTAAGACTCTGCTTCCTCTTCCTCTAGCTGTCTTACTACTAGTGGATAACAGGATAACAGTCTATAACATTCTTTCACTAAGGAACAATTGTGACAATAAACAACACCCTTAATTTGCAACAATAGCTACATTTTAACCATCCAGTCAGAGGAAACAGGTGTTTAATCTTAGACCACTCACAAAAAATTCAGGGCCTTGCCTGGTTAATCCCAGCACTAGGAAGGGAGGGGCACATGGATCTTGAGTTCCAGGCCAGCCTGGACTACATAGCAAGTTTCATAGTGCAAACCTGCCTAAAAGAATAAAAGAATTAAATAAAAAAAGGAAAAGCTGGCCAGGTGTGGCAGCACCTGCCCTTAATCCCAGCATTTTGGGAAGCAAAGGCAGGCAGATCTCTGAGTTTGAGGGCAGCCTGGTCTACAAAGCAAGTCCAAGACAGCTAGAGCTACACAGAGAAACCCTGTCTTAAAACAAAACCAAAACCAAAAACCCTAAAAACCAAAACCAAAAACATTTTAGGTATAATTTTTCTTACTTTTTTTCCCAAGCAAGAAAATTCTGTCTCTTAAACCTTTCTCTAGCAATACCCTATCTTTTTAACTTAACTATATTTTAAAGCTGATCTGGTCCAGATAGGGTTCTGCAGGAATTATAACTAATAAAATAATAAATTTCAACTGCACACTCTCAGGTAGGCATTATTTTCTTAACATTAAGAGCAATGAAAGGTCAAGTACTTTATTAGCTTCAGTTGAAAAGAACTCTTTGTTTCATTATCTCCACATTAGTATTTCTAGAAATACTCAATTAAAAATAGATATAAATCTTCTCATTAAAAAATACTATTCAGTTTTGTCCTTAAGCATGTTCACTGCATAATGCGTTGGTACACAACTCCAAGTGTTGTGCAATGAATTTTGAGTAAAACAAGTATAATAATATAACAGAAGCTTTAAAAAGCATCTTAGAGTCAGTGTGAGTATGTAGCCAACAACCATCTATTACTCATTTACAAATGCAATGAAAAAACTGTTCCCTCAAAAAATTAATCAATACAGTCATAAAATAGTTTTTAATCTTTGCATGTAAAACTGTTCTTTCAATCCCATTAATTTATTGGTATGGCAGAATGGAGAAAGTGCCTTTAATTTTAACATCTCATTCTCTGTTATTTCTGAGCTACCTTAATTTCAGATAGAATAAACCTACTAAATAGAGCAAGGCCAGGGAAGTATGGTTTAAAATACTAAACACTGCATTCACCAATAACAAATCTGAGTGAATAAAAAGATTTAGAGCACATCAATTCATCTTATCACGAATGAATCAAAGTTTACTGCCAAAGCTTTTATCCAGTTGTGTCGCAGTCTGAAGAGAACTTTTTCCACCAAGTAATTTTATGCTAGCTGGTCACAGCTGTACCTCGCCAAGACTCATCGGTACTTTAAGATTTGCTTCTAGTCTAGTCTCATGACATGCCCAGCCTTAGGCTGTTAGAAATACCTGATGTCAGTAGAGAAATAGTTCACAGATAAACGAAATCCATAAATGCTGCAAACCTCATTATGACCAATGTGATGTGTACTTGCATTTCATCTGAAAAATCAAAAACCATGGAAATTTATGCACCTCCCATAGAACATCACGATCAACACGTCAGGACATAGTTAAAGACAAACAAAACACAACCTCTGCAGGGTTCCAGGACTGGGGCCTCGAGGCTTGAACAAGAGTGAGTTTACTCACAACAGGTTTAGGATCCCGGCCATCTTATAACCTTGTGTATTTCTGCTCAACCTGCAACTTAGGTGCTAGTTACTAAAAATGACATCAGAAAGGATAATAATTAAGGATCATGAAATATCTGTAATTCAGAACTCAAGCAATAAAATGAAGTCATTCAGGCACTGGATTCTAGCTGAAGCCAGAATTCAGGACTCTTCTCCTCTCTTTACTTCATCTCTCTTTACTGCTACCAACTGAAAAGGCTTTTTTGCACAATGTAATATAATTTATAATGGCTTAACATGTTCTGGTTTTAACAAATTAACTAATTCTACCAGAAAATAATAGGCTAAAACCAAATTAAAATAATCTAGGCACAACTTCAGTTATGCATTACCTTTCTGAAAAATACAGCGATATTTGGAGACTGCCATTGTGTCTCTCAATTGCCTCCAAAGACTCAGAAGCATGATAAATACTACATTTATACTGCCCAGTCTACCCTGGGCCCCCACAATCTCTGAAGCTCCAGAATTTCTAAAACTGAAAAGCCAACCACTCTTGTCTAGTTACCATCACTATTAAAATCTTAAAGTCAAATCTCTTGCTACAGCAAATTAGCACCCCCCCCAAAAAAAAAAAAAGAGTCCACATCTTGAGAAATCTGTCCCACATGGCACCATGTCAAATGACAGAAAGCCTATACTCTTCTATCATAAAATCACATCAATTATTGTTTGGAAAACAAATCAAAGCCCAGCTTACCTGGACAAGAGGATACTGATAATCCATGCAATATACACCATACATAGCAGATCTGGACAGCACAAAAAGCACCTTAAGTTTTTGTCTTGTTGATGTGTCCTGTCCAAGAGAACTAGAAGAGCCCTCAAAAAAAATTAAAAAAAAAAAAAATCCTTGGCCTACTTCCCCTTCTGGATAGATAGGTGAGCTGGCTCAGCTGGTGAAGTTGGAGTTTAGTTCAGACCAACAGTATTCAGCAGTGCATACAAGAGATGTTCAGAGAGAAGCAAACACTCCAACTGAGTTAGCTGTACACACTGAAGACAGGACTAGGGACTGGTTTATAGCTGACAATTCCACCAGAAAGCCAAGAGGCAGAAGATGACAGCCAAGGAAGAGACCTCTGGCTCCTTAAGTGGCAAACAAGGGTGAAGCACAAGGTATCCCGAGGCAAAATAATACATATGTCCCAAGATGTGTGTCAAAGGAAATGCTCCCCACCTAGGACATGGGAGGCAGATGGGACTGTGCTGTTTTTCCAGCCCTCCCTTAGAAAGAAATGTGAGTGCGCATGCACAAATGCCCATGCGTGAACCCTTCCTTCTCACTGTCTCTAGGCAGAGACAGGTGCTAGGATTAACAGCATAAAGCCCAGCCATAGAAAAGAACTGGCAGAAAAAAGTCACACTGATACATGTAGTCAAGGGTCCCTTTCATGATACTGTATGTTTCTGTATCATTTAACACACAGCCCCCTCTTGCTTTAACAGGAGATAGGACAGCTGGCAGGATCAGCAAGAAAAGAGGAAGGTGGCCCCAACTCTGAGCAACATGAGCACACTGGAGGCCAGCAAATATGCAGGGCATACTCTCAGCTGTTCCAGTCAAACTTGGAGGGATTAACTGTGGCTGCCTGTAAAGAGGTGGGGGTGGAGAGGTCGCTACAGAGAAGCAGTTGCTTTTCTCCTTTTAGGAAGTGGTTTCACCCACCCTGCCATTGTTTGCACACACATGTGCACACATATTTCTGTAACTAATATTAAAAGCAGTAACAAACAGAGACAGGTGTGAGGTTAGTTGACAGCCTACAGCAAGCTGGAGTTGGTTTTCATCTACAATCAGAACATCTAAGTAGTTCTTACAGAATAATGTACAATTCACAAAAAGTGTACCGATACAAACATTCAAAAATTCAAAATTATAATTCTAAGTTTGTTTCAGTGTCATATTCTAAGTTTGTTCCATGACCTCCTAAGAACCTACTGAGGCAGAGCCAGTAATGCTAGGACATGCCTATAAGGGGTTATCAAGGTTAAGGGAGGGCCTGTGCAGGTATTGCTGCTCCCAACCATCTTAAGTGCAGCCTGCTCCTTCTCCAGCCACTGAAGCAAAGTGCGAGAGTGTTCAGGAGAAACTCTGCTTTAAGGTTCAAATCAGCACTGACACATCTAGGGATGGTCTTCTGAACAATATGTATTTTAAATCAATCAAACAGATTGCAAGGATCATACAAAATACTAGAATATCTCTAGCTTGCCAGCACTGACTCTCTACAAGGATCAAATGAAGATCAAAATAAACCAATTTAATATGATGATGACTACTCCACCACAGCTGGGTATGATGCCTGTAAGTCCCAGCTACTGAAAACCTGAGGGAAGACAATCAGAGTTCAAGGCTACCATGGTCACCCAATCCCATACCAAAAGACAACTGTTTACATGTACTCTGCCTAAGGCGCTATGCTAAGTACTGGAGAAACTAGTATAAACAGTCTGGTTTCGAAGTACTTTGTAGGTACAGGTGAAGTCAGAGGTAAAAATACTGCCACGGTTCTAATCTAAGCACTGTGAGAAACTCAGCATACCTGGACTAGCACTGTCAAAAGGTGCTCTCAGCACATGCTTCTACAGTGGTTCCTATCACTAACCTGTAACATGCTTCGCCAGCTATGAAGGAAGATCATCAGAGCTGTTAGCATCTTATTTTTGCCTGGTCACATCTTAAAGCCTACGGTATACACTTTAATTGTTCCCTCTGAAACTAACAACAGAGGTCTGGAGGTAGGTCTCAGTGACAGCAGTCACCTAGCATACATAAAGCCCTGGGTTTTATCCAAAGGTGGGGCGAGGAGCTGTGGGAGGCAGGGGCAGCAATAAAAATCATACACAAAATGTCCTCTAAAGTCAAAGAATTCTATGTGACTTCAACTTCACTGCAGGTTGTTTAGAGCAGTATTGCATCATGGGTCACGTGGGCACTTGTCAATTAGCTCCTTAAGTCACTATTAAATCTTCTGAGCTTCTGTGTTGGTGGTACAGTAGTGAGCCTACTAAATCTAAGATTCTTTTTGATGTGAAGATTTGAAAATGATAATGGGACCACAATAATAAACTATGTCTTAAAAACATAAAGCTTCATCAGCCTGCCCAGTTTGGTATCTGGTGAATTAACTACAGAAATTGAAATGTTTGGGTGGCATTGTATTTAAGATAACAGAAGAAGCATGGCAGTGATGGTCCATGACTTTAATTCTAGCATTTGGGAGGCAGAGGCAGATGGATCTTTGAGTCAGAGGCCATCCTGGTCTACAGAGCAAGTTCCAGGACAGCTAGGGCTACATGCTTTTTTTTACCCTAAAAAGCAACAAACAAAACAACAATAAAAAAAAAAAAAAAAACAAAAAACCCAACCCGAACCAAAAAAGATGAACAGAAGGGTGGG
Source organism: Psammomys obesus (assembly GCF_907164565.1). Lineage (NCBI taxonomy): Eukaryota > Metazoa > Chordata > Mammalia > Rodentia > Muridae > Psammomys > Psammomys obesus. The sequence continues at coordinate 189,465 of NW_026596079.1, read as the reverse complement.
AATGGGTAGAGAGACACTCAGAGAGAAGGCAAAGAGCTGTGAATAGAATCTTAAGCAATCATGACTTCTAAAAAGCAGGTAGCAACAGAGTCAGTGGGCCCCTGGAGTCGTCATAAGCGCCAGAACACAGAGGGCATTTTCTACTTTTCTGCAATATCCCTTAACATTGCCACTAGGAACATGTAAAGGCTGAAGAGAATGCAGACTTAGAAAACATGACTGCACTTTTCAGAAAGGAGTTCTATTTGCCGGCATTTGGTTTGGTGACACTGGTACTAGGTGGGCTCAAAGCTAGTCAAAATAAAAAATAGAAACCACACCTGCATTTGAATTTTACCAAAACTACTTGCCTCGAGCCCAGGTGAGAAGCCCAGGATAGTCACTGGTACAATTAGTAGTCCACTCGTATTTTCCTGGAAAACTTTTGTCACACAACAGGCTCGTCTCCTTTCCTGTGCCTAGTGAGGGTCATCTGCCTTCCTGTTGAGTATAATGGCACTTCCTATGTGATCCTGAGTACACTTGTATTAGATCCTTCACTTAAGGACAAGACTCATCCATTTGTCTTGTACTATTCTCAAAATTATGCTGATATGAGTCACTGCCAAGTTTCTGCCACCAGGTTCCCCAGCTCCCTCCAGCGAAGACAAAATGCAATCCCTTTAAAACTGTGAGCCCAGATCAACTTTTCCTCTGTTAACTTAGCTCTGCCAGGCATTGGATCTCACTGTGCGCCACACACTTGGATCTTCATTCAGTCAATATCCATCCAGCGCAACACAACATCCAACATGGCATAAAGTATGAAGAGCTAACAATGCAGGAGAGAGAAAGTAAGAAACATTGACTCACATCTGATGAATGCCACAGCTAGTTGAAGACAGCTGGGATAAAGTTAAAATACAGCTGCAACCTACTGCTCTCCACTGTCACCCCCCTCATTTTCCAAGTGAGGAAGACTAGGATTAAATAAAAATTAGAAGGATTTAGAGCAAGTTTTCTAGATAAAATGGGGAAAGTATGGGACTGAGACCGGGGCAGCATTCTAAGTGAATAAACAATACCTTGGAAGCAAAGCCCTTGTCCACAGAAGGGCAGATAAACATCACAAAGCCAAAAGATTGTATGACTATCTGTGTAAGAATTCTATACGTTTTAGCATGAAATGGTTGGTTTTCGGCACCAAGAGAGAGGCTTCAAATGATGCCTACCAGAACACCATGAAGGATAGAAACACGCCTTTGTGTGACACACAGGATAAAACACATGGGCAGTAACAAAGGCGATGTATGAAACACAGCAGTTTGCTCAGGAATGAAAGGCAACTGTGAAGCAAGTCGACAACACTTTTCTTAGTGTTGTTTTTCTAATTTGGTGTCGTTTGAGAATCCCCAATCCAAAACTATGAAATCTAAAACCTGTGATCATTGACACTGACTCAAAAAATTTCAGATTTAGCATTTTGGGTCTCAAAATTTTGCATTAGGAATGCTCAACCAGTGTAGTCTGTTAAAGTATTCCACGGCCCAAAAAGCCGTCTGCAATCTAAAACTCTTCTGGTGCCATGCACTTCCAATAAGGGCATGCATCTCGTATTGTTAGTAAGTAATAACTGTAACAGCAGCACTTGGGAGGGAGAGGCAGGTGGAGCTCTGGGAGTTCAAGGCCAGCCTGGTTTATATAGTGAGTTCCAGGACAGCCAGGGCTACATGGTGAGACCCTGTATCAAAAGAGAAAGAAAAGGTAGCAAAATGTATCTATAAATGAAAGCATCACAGTTTTTCAAGTGTTGGTAGATAATATAAAGGGGTGAAGATAAAAAAGCAACATTTTAAAGCAAAGAATTACTAAAAATTAGCAAATGAAAAGGAGAGAATTTGACAGGTGCTTCCTCACTGGGCCTACCCATCTTTTGCTTTTGTCTGCAGTCCTGATGCCACCTTGTAAGGAATGTGACAGTGAGACCAAGTAGAATGAAAATGAGCTGTTCTACTTGAGACTTCCTCAAGACCAAACAACCTGCTCACTACCAGATAATACCTATGTCCTGCCAATCCAGCCCAACTAAAACCACCCAAACTCCCGGCCCATAAAATCAGTGGATAAATAATTATCATCATTTTAAGAAAGTAAGTTTTGGAAAAGATTGTTTAGTGTTTAAACATGAACTAGGTTGGGGTGGGCAACAACTGAGGACTACCCCTGCACTGAGCCAGTATCTCCTTCCTTAGGCGGCTCTCTCAGACGCTCTGTCACAGGACAAAAAGCAGCCAACACAGAATGTAGAACTGCTAGACAGGCATGGAGGCGCATGTATTTAAAGTCAGCACTTGGAAGGCAGAAGCAGGCAGATCTCTGTGAGTTCAAGGACAGTCAGGGCTGGACAGAGATACTGTCTCGAAAAACCAGAAAAAAAAAAAAAAAAGAAAAAAGTAGAATGGCTGCTGTGACTCATCCTGACCACACCCTGATGTCTTAGTTTTCTTTCCTTTGGGGAAGAAAAAATTTGTTTGGTTCACATTCCAGATAAGAAGCCATCATTTCAGAGTAAGTCAAGGCGGCAGGAACCTGAAGCTGTTACATCCCCAGTAAAAAGCAGAAAGAGGATAAATATACACATACTGTCCTCAGCTAACTTTCTTTGCTCATACACAGTCTAGGACCCAGCTCTAGACTCATTGGCTCAGGGAATGGAGCCAATGAACATGATCAGGGCAATCCCCACAGACGTGTTCACAGGCAAACCTATCCAGACAATCACTCACTGACAACTTATCCTATGCCAGTTCTAGACTGTATTAAGTAGATAATTAAAAACTATTCTATCACAAGTATGTGAGACTTTAAAACTCTTATCATGAAATTTAGAAGAGTCTGAAGAGGTTGGCTAGGGACTGGAGATGGTTCAGTGGTTAAGAGCACTGGCTGTTCTTCCAGAGGACCAGAGTTTGATTCCCAGTTCACAACAGCCTGTCTGTGAACTCCAGTTCCAGGGATTCAATGCCCTCTTCTGACTTCTGCAAGCACTGCATCCATTCAGTGCACAAACTTCCATACAGGCAAAGAACCCGTACAAATAAAATTAAAAGAAAATAAAGAAGCAGATTAGAGAAAGCCTAGAATATAAATCAAGCTTACTGTGTAACTCTAGGTTGTAAGCCAGAAGAGAAAGATGCCACAAAAACATGCCCAGATAAGATTGTATCCATGTGATTTCAGATTGGCACACCAAATCTCTGAGAACTGGAATACAGATCACTCATGTTATTCTATCAAAGAGAAACTGTCTATATTTTGTCCGTGTCCCGAGACTTTGTGGAAAGTTTGTTTAAAAGTTATAAACTAATCTGGTAGAATAAATCCCAAAGTAGTTCAATATATAGACTATTGCATGATTATTGCTAACTGCTTTTAGCTACGTTTATAGTAAGAATTGGAGGCAAAAAGCAGAACACAAGGATTTTGGAAGCTTGTGGTTTGGCCAACAAAAAAGGCTGCATAAAGTTAAGGCCTTGGGAAGTGTGGCTGTAGAAGAAATGAAAAATAAGTCTGGCACCAGAGCAACAGGAAAGATGGCTCAGAGGCATCTCAAAAATTGGCCAGACCTCACCCACTTCAAGGGTATAAACATGAATATGTATCTGAAAGACTTTCCCTTGAGAAGAAAGAGCCACGAGGTCCCCTGTTTACATGCTTAGGAAAGGTTTTCTAAATACCCCAGATATCTAGGCACTCAGGCATCTCAGCATTTTGGTTCTGGGGTCCAAACTACTATTCAAGCTGGGGAGCGGAGGGGAGGGGAAAGGAGGAGGGGAGGGGAGGAGGAGATTATCAGAGAGAGAGAGAGAGAGAGAGAGAGAACAGTCTTCCGACCTGGAACTGGACAGTCACAGTCACATCTGTGACAATGAGCTGGTGCACATGTTGTAGCAAATATAAAGTGTTGGATGATAATATGTTTATGATTTACCCTAAGAACTCATGTGGTATCATCTAACCCACTATCATGAACAACATCTATTACTCATATTAGGTCTCATTAAGGTTTGCCAGGTCCATTGGCACAAGGAAGTGAGGAAATTGACCAATTACTAATAGGGGATGTTTTAGAAGCCTCCAGATTTCATGGGAAACATCATGTTAATGAGAAAGGTTTAAAGGCTGTTGTAAATAAACATGAAGTGTTGGACTGTAACATGTTTATTATTAGCCCTAAGATTGTCATGGTGGTATTATTTAACCGCTATCACAAATAAGACACAGATACCTGTTAGATATATAATTGCATTATTTATCTTGGGCAGGACAGAAACTTCACCAACACTGTCTCAAAAACCTCACCATCCATCTCCCAGCTCCCATCCAATACCATCCCCTTTCACCATCTTTATCTGGGCTACCTTTCATCCAAAATCTTATGAATACTTGCTTTTATTCTTCATGTACACACTTTTACCATACAGAAAATTAGACCACAGGCCTAAAACACAAAACATGAAACTACAAACTTCAGTAGTAAAAACTCCTTGAATGGAGCAAGATTTCTGAGCTATTTCTGTTGCTCGGTTGGTAGGGAGCATGCTTAGCATGGTCAAGGCCCTTGGTCTGATCCCTAGCACCAAAGAGACTACAAACAAGCCATAAAGAACAAACCAACAATTCAGACTTCACTAAAAACTTTCATTACCAATGGTCACTGTGAGAGGCAAACAAGTGTCAATTTAGAGGCACCATTTCTAAAGCATGTATTTATGAAGAGTTTTAAGGCAGAGTACGTGAGAAAAACTGTATAACTGAGCTAGTCAGCATTTAGCAACTTCTTAAAGTATCAGCTATACCTTTCATGTACCCCTATACCAGTCATCTACCTAGTGTACTTAATGTAGTTGCTAGTATTAACAGTTACTAAAGAGAAATGAGAACCTATATTCATATGCACTCTGTACAAGAACACTGAAGTACAAACAACCCATCAAGAGATACGAACTAACATACTGCCAGAGTCACAAGTGAGCACTGTGATCCAACAGCAAAGGAGCCGTGAATGCATGTGCGATGAACCTCAAAATAATGGTGCTAGGTACAAGACGCCCAGGAATAGGGCTTTTTACTGTGTGATTACATTTTTGTCAAATTCTAAAAGTACGACTTATGTACAATGGCAGAAAGCAAACCACTGTTTGCTTGTTAGTGTGCGGGTTCAGGGAAGGCATCAGGACATAAGGAGCCTTCTGGAGATCTTTAATCTGTTAATTATCTCAGCTGTGATGATGACTTCATGGGTGTGTACATGTCAAAACTTAACAAGCTGTGACTTTGTACCACGTCCTGCGTATTAATTACACCTCAGCCCAACTGTCAATAAAAGGCTCACCTCCCACCCTCCTCAACTGTAGTTTTTGGAAGGTTAGTTATCTGCTTTGAGGGGAGGGAGAGTTGGCAAAGGAAAATAGTGAAAGCACCAACATGTCCTAGGGTAGGGTATATGTGGAAATTAGAGGAAAATGTGAAAGGTAAGCAGAGCGGAAAGACAGGCTGCTTTAGAAATTACTAATGGCCTAGGCTAGGTCTCTGGCAGACCCCTCCCTCTGCACTTGCACACGGGCTTCCCAGTTTGTTGCACACATCTTTCTGTTACTCCTATCCTGGAAAGAGAGGGTTACATAGTGTCCTTTTGCTCAAGTACCCCACACTCAGCAGGATTCCTGAGCGTGTACGGGAGCATGTGCTAAACCAGCTGGAGTCAAATCTTAGCTGCCAGGCTCTCAGCCCTAAGATTTGGGAGGTATTCAGTGTCTCTGAACTTCACAGTTGCTATGTTCACTAAGTCAGTGCACAGACAAGCCCAGCACACAGTGAGGATCCTCAGCATCATCTCCGTTAACTTAGGAAGGAGGGAATATCTATACACGAGTTTAGGCGGAAACATGATTTTTATGACTATCTCTTATTTATCTAGCAGCACCAAATGAATGAATGAATGAATGAATGAATGAATGAATGAATGAATGAAT
>NW_026596079.1:181508-183441 GCF_907164565.1 Psammomys obesus | reverse complement strand
AATGAATGAATGAATGAATGAATGAATGAATGAATGAATGAATGAATGAATACATCCCCTTGAGTCCAAGTAAAGAGTTAGCCAAAGGGGCCTGTGGGGTCTTGGACGTTCATTATCTTGATCCTACAGTGCACAAGCACAGTCCAGTCAGGGCAGCTCTGGCCTCTCACCCCCACTGAGAAAGGACAGGGGTCTGACAGCACAATGAAGCAGTGTGGAAACCCTTGGGTTGGCACCAGCCCCTTGCTCTATTCAGACCTGTAATCTCTTCTGACTTTGATTTAATGCAGCAATTACTGGTAATGTGGTTTGAAGGAGATAAATGCCCAGTGTAGCTTTCTGTCGCTTACTCTGCTCATGATGCAAGAACATTTTTAAATTAAAATTCCCTTTATGATAAAGGAGCTGCTCCGCCGGATGTTTCTGTGCAGCCCTGATACGGAGCATCCCCGAAGAGGATTATAAACTAAACCCCTCCCCCTTCCTATACAATTACCCTATACCTTAAGTAGGACCATTAGCCCAAAGTTTTCCTCATTTATATACTTACATTCTTCTTTCTACTTTTCAAGATCATAATGTCAAAATTAGCGAAATCACTAAAGAGTCAGCTTTCCTTTGGTTAAAAAAAAAAAATCACCTTAATTCCCTTTTAAATAAACAAAGTAAACATTCATACACACATGCCTAAAATACAATGTAATCAGGTGAGTGGCTCAGCCACTCTTAACTCTTGAGGGAACCACAAGATAAAGGCCAGCTACCTGGTGAGATGCTGTCTTAAAAAAGAAGGAGCAGGAGAAACTCAATGTATTAAAAATTAAAGGCCCACTGGCCCCACCTTAGCCAGTTTCATTTCACTTCAAACCACAGCAGTCTGTTATGGCATACTTTGCATATATGGAAATCTTAAGCTATAAGGTTAGGAGATATTCTTAAGCCTTACAGGCTTTAAGGGTTAAGAATATCTCCTAGGGGGTACTAGAGAGATGGCTTAGTGATTAAGAACACTGGTTGGTCTTCTAGACAACTGGGGTTCAATTCTTACTGTCCACCCATATGGCAGCTCACAGATGTCTGTAACTCCTGTTCCAGGGGATCCGACAACCTCACACAGACACCAATTTACGTTAAGCAAACAAACAAATGAGAAAGGGCCAAAGTTTGAGGGGAAAAGAAGTCTTTCCTAGGGTTTTCCCACTTACAATATCAATCCACCATCTTACAGCAATTCAAAGATTCTACATCAGACATTCCTGAATGAAACTGCATATTATAATAGAAAGCAAGAAGGCTTTGTGGGTTAGGGTACCTGCCACCAAGCCTGCCCTGAGTTGGATTCCCTGGATCCACATTGTGGAAAGTGGAAGCCATCTCCTGTACATTGTTCTCTGACCTCCTCACAGGTACTGTGACAGGCCCCTCCCAATTAAAACAACAACTGCATAATGAACTAGTTAAAAACAACCACTAGCAACAAAGACAGGGGAGTTGGGTGGGGCTAGAGTTAATATTTAGCATGCTCAGTAGTTCTTGAGTCAATCATAACACTGCTGATTTATTTATGAAAGTTCCTATCCCTATTATTTAGATAACAATTTATGACTTCCTAAAATTTGTCATTTTGATGGCTGGGATGGTCAATAATGATATTCTTTGAAGAAAAAAAAAAAAAAGACTGAACTAGAGAGTGTAAGGTTCCATTTAGTTAAGAGTCTACAAAGTGAGTACAAAAGCCCCAAGACTAAATGTGTATTTTTGTTTCCTAACAAATGCAGCACAATTTCAGCATGAAGGTTAAAAGTTAAGAAATGGTTTTTTTGTTCTACCACAGAAGAGCGGTATCACAATTATTATTAATTCTTCTAACTAAGAGCCTCTAAATTCACACACACACACACACACACACACACACACACACACACACACACAC
>NW_026596079.1:166342-181498 GCF_907164565.1 Psammomys obesus | reverse complement strand
CACACACACACACACACACACACACACACACACACACACACACACACGCACAGACACTCTCATGCCCTTCTTCAGAGTACCATATGCCTTCTCAGGAAATCCAAGATTAAGACTATAGTCCCTCTCCATAAGCTTACCAAGACATACTTTAATCTTAGGTATACGAATACAGAAATGCCGCCATGCTCACAATGGCAATGCTAATCTGGAGACCTGTAAAGGTCTGTAACTCTTCATGAAAAAGTTCAAGTTCTCTCTCAAAGCCAGAGGTGGGACATGGCTATCTTAGAAAAATAGTTGTACACACACACACACACCCCTGCACACACCCTTATACACACACTAGCCCGTTGGGAAATTAGCCTGGTATAATTAATAAGATTAAAAAGGACTTAGGATAAATAAGATGAGAAAGTCTGATCCTTACAGGATTAAACCCCAAATCCTAGCTTGAATCCAATGATTTCTAAGATCAACACCATGTAACAGGATTAAATCAATAGCTACTTTTGTTTTCACAATCACAGCTGGCAAAATCAGGCCTACTGCATCTCCTCATGGGTTAACTAGGAGAGCTGAAGGCTAGACAGGGGCTTCTGCTGTGGCTAGGCCTGCTAATGAGCATACTTCAGGGTCCAAAAGCCCTTCTCCTTAGTTCCAAAGTCCCAAAGTCTAGAACAAAGTTTCTTTTAAATTCTTTTCTTCTACTTTTGTGTGGTGGTAGGAAAAAGATTCATTCAATGACAAACGTGAGCTGAACCAACGTGGACATTGTGTGAGTATCTAAAAATAGCAAGAAACAAATGGCACTCTAGCAGAGAACGCAGCCATGGTTCCTCCTAAAACGCAAAAATCTAGATGATGGCCCTGTTTTAAGCAAAGGCTGAGGGTCTGTATTCAGTTTCTAAATGTGTTGCTGTTTTTATTGCTGTTTGTTTGTTTGCTCGTTTAGAAACAGATCTCTCTATGTAAAGCAGGCTTTCCTTGAAATCACAGAGATCCACCTGCCTGCCTCTGCCTTTTAAGTGCTGGGATTAAAGGCCTGTGACTCCTGGCTCATTGCTTGTTTGTTTGTTTGTTTGAAAGATTTATTTATTTATTATTTATAAGGGTTCTTCCTGAATATATTCCTGCAGGCAAGAAGAGGGCACCAGATCTCATTATAAATGGTTATGAGCCACCATGTGGTTATGTGGTTGCAGGGAATTGAACTCAGGACCTTTGGAAGAACAGCAAGTGCTCTTAACCTCTGAGCCATCTGGCTCATTGTTTTTTAAAAGGCAAGGTCTGACTGGGGGTAGCCCTGAACTCCTGGGCTGGAAGGATTCTGGTACTTCCACTCCCCAGTGGAAGAGCGCTGGAGGAGCTGGGAGCCCCTCTGCCAGGACGGTGTTCTCTATCTTACAGATGGTAGCGGTGGTTCATGCCCTGGCAAATCCAGAAAATATGCTAAACTGCTGACGCCGTAAGCAACAACATTCTGGGTGATGCTATCAATGTGAGTGAGGCGGATCCGGCTGAAACCACGGCTGCACTGTCCTTTACCTCTCACTAGCAACCCAGAAAAGGAATGAGGGTTAAGAAAATCTGCTCAGAGTGTTGGTTGGGGCTAAGTTTTTGAAACTTGCTATCAATCAAAAGCGAACAACAAGAGAGACTGTGGAATATACCAGGGAAGGTAGCATGACTGGATTTGCTGACTATGTTTGCGTGTGATTTTTTTAAAGTTTTAGTTCCAAAAAAAAAAAAAAAAAAACTAATACAGAAAGGCTATTGAAAGATATTGTGTGCTCCCTTATTTCTCCTGAATAAGTTGGCCTTTGGACTCACCTATTTTTAAGTTAATTTCAAACACCACTTATTTCTCTTGGAAGATCTGCATGTTAATAATTTGTATATCTTTCTTTTTGGCAGTATTCAATTAGCAAAAACAAACTACTGACTTCTGCTTCCAGGAAGACAGTGCATCTACAGTTTTTACTGCTTAGCCATTATAAATTTAATACTGCTTAGCCATTATAAATTTAAGTCTATTACCGTTCACAGTCATGCAAACACAAGGAGATCTTTTTCCTTTTTTTCTAGTGTGCTCTACCACTGAGCTACATCTCCAGGCACAGACTCTTCAAAGTGGACAGGAGAAAGTAAACTGGGTAGTGCCCTCTGGACAGGGAGGTGAGTTCTCTGCTTTTCTGTATCTCTGACCAGACCTTCGGCTCAAGCACCTAGAAACACCAGTGAGCACAGAGAGCCTTGCCTCTCTACCCAAAGGAAGGGCAAAACACACAGCACCTGGACTTCTGAAATCCAGCAGGACAGCACCACCAAACAACCAAGGGCTGGGTGCTGGGCCCTTGCCGCGCCCCCACCCCCCACCCCCGGCGGCAGGGGCCCCAGCATGTCTGCTGAGGAGGTACTACAGACAGAGGGCAGGGGAGACCAGGGAATCTCTATGACTCAGACGCCAAAACATGAGCCATAAGTGGAAAAACATTAACTGGAATGTATCACAATTAAATTTTTGTTTTGTTCTGCTACATGAAACAAGAAAACTAACAAAATGGAAGAAAATATTTGTAAACCATCTATCAGAAACTATGTAACTATAAGAGCTACCAAAATCCAACAATGGAAATCACCCAATTAGAATATGGATAGACACTGACTTCTCATCAAAAATACAGTCAGTTAAACAGACATGGAGATGGGTTCAGCTTCTTTAGCCCACAGGGAAATGCACATTAAAACTATAGCAAGACAAACTATACACTGACCAGAAAGGCTTAAAAACAGTAATGATATCAAATGTGACAAGAATATGATAAAACTGAACCACTCATATACAAAGTGCTACTTTAGCTCTGGAAACAGCTTGGATATTTCCTTAAAAAAAAAAAAATCATGCAATTACCACATGATCCACCATCTTCACCTACCTGCAGAAACGAAAAGTTTATACTCATACAAAAACCTCTATACAAATGTTTGTAATGCTTTTTTCTATAATAGGTGAGGGAAGGGAAGGGAATAAGGAAGAAACAGGAGAGAGAGAAGAGAAACAAAGATTTCTTCTACTGCAAGATCACTTAAGAAATTTTTTATATCTATCTATGTCATGGAAGAACCACTGAGAGATCAAGACAAATTGACCGATACCTGCAACATCCTGAAACTCTCCAGAGAGTTCACACTGAGTTTAAAAGTTCAGTCTCGGAAAGTGTTGTACTATTTCTTATTTACACAGCACGGCTGAAATGAGTGAGATGAGAAGTCTGGTCAGGGGTGGTGGCACATGCCTGTAATCCCAGCACAAGGGAGGCAGAGACAGGTGGATTGCTGTGAGTTCAACTGCTGGTATACAAGGCAAGTCCAGGACAGCCAAGTCAACCCAGAGAAACCCTGTCTTGGGGGAAAAATGAGGAAGAGAGGAAGGGAGGAAAGGAAAGAAAGAAGGAGGGAAGGAAAAAGGAAGGAGAAGCCTGCTGAAATGAAGAACACATTAGGAAAGCCATGTCACTCAAGGAGAAGGAGCAGAGGGCATGGCTACAGAGGAGCAACACCAGGAGCCCATGGTGATAAAGTCTGTGTCTTGACAGCATCACTGCCAGGGTCCTGGCAGAGATATTGTACTAGTGTTGTATGTGGCCACCTGGAGAAGAAGGGCCCAGGCCCATGGGAACTCTCTATACTGTGTGAAGCTGTATGAATTTATAATTATTTGAAAATAAAAAGTTCAACAAGGGATGGGAGAGACGGCTCAGCTAGTAATGCTCGCAAGCATGAAGAGCTGCCTATGAGTCCAGCAAGCAGCTCCTGTCCGCAGTGCTGCACTGACAAGGAAAGGTGGTCCTTGGAGCTCACTGCCCAGCAGCCCAGGCCAAACAATGAGTTTCATACTCACTGCAAGGCCCTGTCTCAAAAATGTTGGAGAGTGATCAAGAAGGTACCCAAAGTCTATCTCTGGCTTCTACAAGCACTTGCCCAACCTTTACACACATGCACACCAAACACATATGCACTCAAACTTCTGAAATCCAGCAGGACAGCACTGCCAAACAGCCAAGTGCTGGGTGCTGGGCCTTGACCTTCCCCTCGCCAGGTGCCCCAGCATGTCTGCTGAGGAGGTACTACAGACAGAGGGAGGGGGAAGCAAAGTCCCTCATTGCAAAGAACACTGTTGGAAGAAGGTATTCATAAACCATTATCTGACAGTTTATATCTGTTTAAAAAAATCCAGATAAAAAAACACACCTAGCCAGTCTGATGATAGTAGCTATAGTTAATGGTCTGATTCTGATACTACTGGAATTACATAGGAAGACGCCCTTGTGTTAGATACGGAATTATTGAGAACCTTTAAGACACTTTGCAGAGACACAATTTAAAATTCATTTCAGGTGATTTTAAAAAAAGATGTTAAAACAAATAAGATAAAAGATAATTAAAAAAAAAACCTTTCTGGGTTAATGTATACATTCATAATCTTTATGCAATGTGTCATGGTATTTACCCATATTAAACCTCCACCAGAAACATACTTCAAGCATGGCCAACGAGTAATTATATCAGAACAAAACATTTAACCAAAACCCTACTTACTTAGCACAGAAATCAAGAATAATTTGTGTATACCTGTCAGTAATTTTATATTTTATGTCACCCAAGAACTTTACAAAATGATATTTATGGCATGTTTCTATAGAGTTAACAGAACATTTTGTGAAATCTACAACGTATTCTTTGTGCTCACTGGTTACACAGTTGTATAAATCATAGTCAGTATGTAGATCCTATAATAACCCTTTGGTTTACTGCTCATGTTTTTAACACATAAGTCAAATATCATTAATCCAAAACCTGAAAATAATGCAACCTTCAAGTGCCTGTTGAGCACTTTAGATGTTTAAGCATTTTAGATTTCAGAGTCTTCAGATCATTGAAGCTTAAGCAACAAACATGCAAAGTCACAGCAGCTGCCAATCTGAAAGACTGTGGCCCTGAGCTGCACAGACGCAGCTCATCAACACTCCATCTTACCGCCCTAAGGGCTCCTAGAGCTCAGGCTGAGTCCCGTGGTAGTGTGTCTCACTAGCTTTTTAATGAAAAAACTTTGAAAACTATTTTGTGGAGGAAAAATAAAGGTATCTTGCCAACTAACCAGCAACTTCAGAGTTTTAAAATGTGTCTCTGGCAGCCGGAGAGGTGGCTTGGTGGCGGCTGTACTGCTTGTGCAGCGGTGGAGGACCTGGGTGGGAGACCCGCCGGACAGCCCACAGCCCCGGACTTCCAGGTGCACACACCTGTACACACATGTATGCGCACAACATCCTCTTAGAAGTTTTGTTTTGGGCGAGGAGTGTAACTCAGTGGCAAAGCACTTACCTAGCATATGCCAGGCTCTGGCTTCCATCCACGCACACACTCCAGGTAAGTTATTCCTTTAGGGGACATTTTCATTTAGCTTAAGGACAAAATACTACTCTCAGAAGACCCACTTTCAGAAATAATTATTTTATCAACAGTAACATCCAAAACATATACCACTTGAGTGGTAAGGCCTGGTTTTGAGTCTTTTGTTTGTGGCAGAATCCCACTATGTCACTTGGATGGACTAGAACTCCCTACATAGGCCAGGCTGAACACCTATGTGCAGGAATTAAGTGTATGTGTACCCACACCCAGCTCCAACCAGTTTTTTTTTTTTAAACTGGATTTTAGATTACCTGAATTTTTAAAACTAAACGGGAAATTTAAGATAGAAGTTCTGGTTAAAATTAAGCACCAAAAGTAATATGCAGATTTTTTCTAGAACGTCTGGATTAATCTCGGTGCCTGTTATTCTCATTTGAGACAGTGCTGGGAAAAGATCTACCAATGACACCTTCAAGTCACCTTTCTTTTTAAACCACATTAAAAACTGTGTTACTCTGGGGTACGGTGGTGAACGCCTTTAATCCCAGCACTCAGGAGGCAGAGGCGGACAGGCAGATCTCACTGAGTTTGAGGGCAGTCTGAGCAACATAGTGAGTTCCAAGACAGCCAGGGCTACATGGTAAGACTAGGTCTCGAAAACCAACAATAAAACAAACAAACAAACATCTCCCAACCCTGTTATTCACTAAACTAAACTATTCCAAACTAAACAATGCATGGAAAGCCATCCTTCAATTGTGAAATATTTGTGGACACAGCAATGAACAATTTTCATTGCACTTTAGGAATTAGCCTATCATTTATTCATTTTGGCTATAATCAGATGCAACTGCCCCGTGTTGTTCCTCGTCCCAGCCTGTCTGTCTCACTTGCCAGGGTAGGGACACATCCCATCGTCACCAGAAAAGTACAAAAGCAGTTCTGTGGTGAAGCACGGAGAAATTCAGTATCTAAACCAAAAACACCTTAACACACCCGGAGCTTACAATGGTGGCTCACGGTCTGCACAATGTGTACGCTAAATGAAAGAAAATAAATGGAGGAATAAATGGTATCTGAAGCCCACTGACTGGAGTCAGCTGCAAATCCCTGGTGTTCAAGCTCACTAGCCTGCTGTGCACCAAAGCACCCAACTTCACAGCAGCCATCGCTGCATCTCCTTTAGAGTCACACTACCAGGACAAAAAAATTAAATGCTGGAGCTCAAGCCACGCAGGGTGTCTGTCCAATAGGGAAGCTCTATAGCTCTGAGCTATGTCCCCATTACTCTGTCATCAAGTTTGGGTCAATGTTCCCAGAGTTGGAGCCATTTTATTTGTTGCTGTTTATTCTCCTACAATTCAGCTTACTTGCAGTATACTTTTCTCTCCTTTTGTACAACAGGGTAAGTGTTAGCAAGCTCTGCCCAGGACCACAGTAAGCTACGCAGATGGCTGTTTAAACTCCTCACTCTATTAGATAATGTACCATATGCTTTGGTTGCATTGGTCATCTTCGATTTCCAAAACATGAAAAAGGTAAATTCTTCAAAAACAAAACAAAAACCCTGTCACAGAGTCCAACTCAAATGCACACAGACACTTCTATTCAGAATGTAATCCATGATTTATCTGTACGTCAAGCAACACTGATCAAATACTTCCTGAGACACCAGGGTTGCTGCTGTACCTTCACTGAATCTAGGTAACATCAAGTGACCAAAGAACGCACGTCTTTTATTAATAGAGGTGGGCTATACAGGTGACACCCTAAAACAGAGTAAGACATTGAAATGTAGAGCTTGTCCTGACGACCTTTCCATCCAGAGTTTTCATTAGATGTGAAGACTCCAAATACAGCTTAAAAACCAACAGGACAGAAAACTAACAAGCCTGTAATTTCTTCTTCGAGGACACATTCTGTTTAAATTTTTTTTTTTTTTTTTTTTTTTTTTCCTGAGACAGGAACTCTCTGGACAGCTCTGGCTGTCCTGGAACTCACTATGTAGTTCAAGCTGGCCTTGAACTCACAGAGATCCACCTTCCTGTACCTCCTGAGTGCTGGGATTAAAGGTGGGCGTCAAATGCTCTATTTTTAACTTGCCATACACTGAGTAGTAATTCTAGTTTAAATAACTCTCCCAAGTCTACTTCCCAGTCCTACCTCTTCCAGGGGTCCCCTTTGATGAAAAAGCTTTTTACCTCATTTATAACAGTCGCCTCTGTTCACATCAATTAATTATTATTGGCTAGGCCCAATAGCCTACCTCATAGTGATTCTTTCAAGGCAGGGACTAACTGTCCAGCCACATTCCAGCTCCTAACACTGCCAGTGCCATTCAGGGACACCCCCACCAAGAGATACCCATACCGTGAGAGAGCTGGGAGCTAACAGAACTAATCTAGCTTCAGGTCTCCATGTGAAAATGTGGGTTAGCGATGCATCACCCTGGGCTGTGCCTATATTTTGCCACGTTATCCCACATCTTGGAGTCAGAACAAGTTCTAATGACATGCTTCCAGTGCAGATTTACCAAAGTTGAAATTCTTTTAGTCTGAGAAAATGAAAACCCCTAAACCAGAGTTCCTTAACCATTTTGAAACCCTTGTTTCATAATATCTACTTTTATCTTCTGAATCTTCCAGCAACCCAGAACAGTATGTACCTTCTGTTTTCTGACATGCTTACTATGACCTGGAGTTTAAACCCTTTCTTTGAAGAGGGTCTCACTATGTACCCCTGGCTGCCCTTAAATCCACAGACATCTGCCTGCTTCAGCCTCCACATTAAAAGAATGTGCCACAACATCCTGCAAAACCCTTTATTTCTGAACTGTAGAGTCCATGTGCCACCTGCAAGACTCTTGGTCTCCATGGCCCTCTCCTTCCTTTCTGGGACGAGGGACCTAAACACACAGAATGGCAGCGTAGGCCTGTGTGGTAAGATGGGGGCTGCTGCCCACTGGCAGGCCAGCAGTGCTGTTTTCTGTTAGCCTTATTTTCCCAAGAATGTCAACTCTTCTGTGAGGACATGTGCCACGGTGCAGGCCGCAGAGCTAGGCTGACAGAGCATGTCTTTTATTGAAAAAGGTTGAAAAATAACAGGCCTCATCACCTCCCCCAAAGTAGCGGGTATATTTTTTGGTTCTGACATCTAGTGATTTGAAATTTTGGGTCTGTTAAGTGATAGCATACAAGAGTTAACAAACTATTTGTTTAACTTCATATGCAAAAATGAGTTTTAAAATGTGAGTCTATCCACTCAGCCACACACTGACACAGCTACACAGAACATGAAATTTAAAGAAAGCAGCTCACTGGATGTTTTAATCCTTTCAGTGCTAAGGAGCAGCAGCACATCTAGGCATCCTTTATGGCTTTCATACTTATGGAACTGCTCATGTTAAAGGTTCACACTTCTCGTTCTTACTTCATGGAGCTGGCTTCCATCCAACAGTCTCCTGGGGGAGCTGGCACGTTGGCTGCCGTCCTTGAAAGAGATTCCAAAAGGTCACTATATTCATTTGTGTTAATTATCTGGAGAGGGATAGATGAATAAAGGCAAACAGCTTTGGCCATGAACAAACCCGTTTCCAAGGCCCACACTTCAAAATATAACTGGTTTCTCCAAATACTGTGTACTAGGTAGCCAGAGGAGGGAGAACATAAAATAACTGAAAATCAGAGATGGGCAAAGTAGAGACTTGTAAAAGTCCAAGCAGCAGAAGAAACCTTCAGAACAACAGTAGCTTCTAAATGCAACAATGGAAATGCAGAACAACTGAAATTACAGGAACAAAAATTGTGAAAGTGAATAAAGGCTGGACAAGGACTGATTTTCCACGGAGAGAAGCGAAGATCCAAGTGTACAAGCCTACGGATTGATCAAATGAGCCTCATCTGGACTGTTCCTTTTAAAATGTTGAGTGGCGGGGTGGTGGGGTAGTGCTCACGAGGCCTCAACCAAACATAAAGAACTACAGGCAACTGAGGAATGCTGGGAGTAGGAGAAACAGTCTTCCCCAGGGGAGAGCACACCAATCATTTCTCCAACATCAACATGTCTGCCCTGAAAACATACACACATACAAGTAACATTAAACAGACTGAGCATGCTGCACTTAGGTATTCAGGGATACATAGAGTGTATTATATATTTAGGAATATATCTGTATTTAAAACTGCACACTCATATATGTATGTAAAACAGGTAATGAAAAACACGAGGCTATGAATTTGAAAGAGAGCAAGGAGGAGTATATGGGAGGGCCTGAGGAGAAAAAAAGGAGGAAATGACATAATTCTATTGTAATCTCAAAAAATAAAAATAAATGAAACGCTTAAGTAAAAGTATATACAAACACCAGCATCTCTAGCAACTTCTGAACAACAGCTGGAAACAATGCTGTGAGGAAATGACTTAGCAAAGGGCGGTCAGTAGGTAATAAGAATCTAACCAAGTTTGTGCTATAACAACGAAAAAACAACTCATTAAAATGAGTTCATGGGATTTTAGTATGCTTCACAGAAAGACACATGAAATATTCTACGTACTGCTTAATCTGTTAAAGAGTTAATACTTACAGTTAAAATTTAAGTTCTTAGAAACCATGTCCAATTCAGGCACTGCAATTATATTATAGCCATAAACCACACCAGGCTACAAACTCCATTTTTTTTTTTTTTTAAATTAAAGTGGAACTGTTTTGTTTTTGTTTTTGTTTTCCTTGCCCAGAAGGGATGTAGGCTGTAGTGAATGTTTGGCCCATAAGGAGCAGTACTGTTAGGAGGCGTGGCCTTGTTGGAGGAAGTCTGTCAGTGTGGGGGATGGGCTTTAAAGTCCCTTATGCTCAAGCTACAGTCAGTGTGACACACAGTCTCCTTCTGCTGCCTGGGATCAAGATCTAGAACTCCTGTAATCCCAGCACTCAGGAGGCAGAGGCAGGAGTAACCTCTGTGAGGTGAGACCAGCCTGGTCTACAAAGTGAGTCCTGGGCAGCCAAGGCTACACAGAAAAACCCTGTCTCAAAAAACCAAAGATCTAGAACTCTTAGTTCCTCCAACACTTATGTCTGCTTGCACGCTGCCATGTTTTCCTATCAGGACAATAACAAGAGTAAACCTCTGAAACTGTAAGCCAGTCCCAAAAATGTTTTCCTTCATAACAGTTGCCATGGTCATAGTGTCTCTTCACAGCAATAAAAAATCCAACTAAGCCACGGACCAAAAGGTAAATAATGGCAAAAGCCTATAAACCAAGAGAAGAACCTTGGCATCAATCAGACTGTGCTGGAAGGTTGATCTCCCTATGCTGAGTTTTGTTGGGTTACCAGTCTATGGTAATTTTTTACCTTAGTCCTAGCAGGCTAAGACAATAAGCCCTAAAGCATTCACAAAAGTGAAATTCTAACTTAGAGAACAAATATATGCCTTACCCCCTTTTTCCTTTTCCTTTTTTTTTTTTTTTTTCTGTTTACAAGAATGAAAACATTGCTACCAGGGGCACTGGTAAAGTTTAGTTTTAGCAAAAATCCAGACAATGTATTTATGTCTGTCAGTGACAGGGGCTCACTATATAACCCAGAATAGTCTTGAACTTGCTAGACTGGCCAGGCTTGCCTCAAATCTGTGTCTTTCTGCCTCCTAAATGCTGGATTACAGGCACAGTAGAAACTCAAGTGAACCTTCACTCAATTAATGAGTTGTTAAAATAGATGCAGCTATAAAAACAATGCTCCAAGTTGGGTGTGAGTGGATGGAATGAGACGTTCTCTCTCCTCTCCTTTTGGGTGTATATGTAGTAACGTGGGGGGTAGATGTGTACCCTTATGGCATACACAACGCAATTTTAATAACATGGAAAAGAAGTCTTACTTTTCTAACCAGGCTTCTTTCCTGACCCCTCCTTATCTCTTCATATTTTAACATTTAAATTTTATTGGCAAAATAAAGGTGACTTTTCACTAGTTTCAGAAGTCTTCCTAATACATTTTGTTTAAAGAAAGACTAGAAACCTAAGCAAAGAGCTTGTGCTTCCAGCAGACAGGCCTGGAACCAGCGAGGAGACACATCTCTGGACACATCTGCTAACGATCTGCTCTACTGGGTAAGTGCGGTGGACACACCCACTTTTCCTGAGAGCAGCACTATCGCATGGGCTGGCGTCCAGGCCTGCATGAAGAGGAGAAAGTCAGCCGGGCATCGGCATCACCCCACCCACTGCCAACTCAGCGTGACAGCTGCCTCACGCCCCTCCTACAGCTCCCCCTCCACGATGGAATTTACCCTTGAACAGCGAATGTGAAGAACCCTTCCTTACTCTGTCAGGTATTTTGTTCCAGACAAGAGAAAAGTAATTAAAATAAAGCTTTATTGCTCAATTAAAATATAAATCTTAAAAGGTATAAAATAAAATTCCATCTACTTATCATGTGAAAGAAGTGAATCTCAGCATTTCAAAGGAAAATGAATGTTATTGAAAATTAGAAACTACCATTAAATCAAAGTATATGGTCTCTCTTACCCCCCTACACACAATCCATCAAGAAATGGAGCAGAGGGTTGGAGAGATGGTTCAGCAGTTAAGAGAGTGCTTAATATAACAGGCTGCTCCTCCAGAGATGAGTCCATTCCCAGCACCCACATGGCAGCTCACAACCATCTGAAAACTCCAGTTCCAGGGCATCCAATGCAGTCTTCTGGCTTCCCTGGGCAATGGGTACACACATGGTACACAAACATATTTGGAGGTAAAGTACTCACATACATCCAGATAAATAATGTTTAAAATGCCAAGGAGCACACTGTGACAATAGGCAGCAGTGTGGCTCAGCCTGCAGATAAAAGAGCAAAGCCCTTTCAAGCACATGCTGAAGGGAGCTAGTTCACCTCCTGTCATATACTGCCTAAAACTCACAAAACAGACTGTAGTCTAAAAGCATGCTTTTTATTTCAATGGTTTAGAATACTGATCACATTTGAGCACCGGGGAAAAAGAACACCAACTCATACCCCCACACACATAGAGAGATTAGGCCACAAGTACTGCCTGACATAATAAAGGGGCCAGGGAAGCTTTGAGACCATGGAACTATATCAACAGAAACGAAGACTCAGAAACCCTGTCTCAAAAAACAAAATAATAAAGATTAAAAAAATAAATAAAATAGCAGGAAGCATCAGACAGTGCTGATGTACAAGGAATCACTTCCCAGTCAGGTTCCACTTCGGGTGGCCAGGGACTTAATCACTTGCTATGGAAGGAGAGAAAAGAGCAGAAGTGCACAGTCTTCAGGTTAGGCTTGTTTGTGATTTTTCCACTGTATTAAAAAAAAAAAAATCAATTTTGAGAGCTGGAGAAATGGCTCAGTGGTTAAGATCCCTGATTCAATTCCCAGCACCCACATGGCAGCTCACAACTGTCTGGTCTGTAACTCAAATTCTACTGGACCTGACTCCTTCACATAGACATATATATAGGTCAAACACCAAACGTACATCAAAATAAAATCAATAAAAAATAATCAATTTTACCTTTGTTTGTATACTTACAACATTTTCTTTTTTAAATACGCAAATGCAATTTCAGGCAATCAACTTGTAAGGACAATTTACTTCATTTTATACAGGAAACAAAATGAGGGGAGTCAACAAAAACAAAACAGGAAGATTCCAAACACAATGTAAAGGGAAAAGTAAACCTTACAAATAGCTGCTGAGAGTGACGTGGAGGGAAGAAACAGTAAGATGCTAGAGGCATGAGAGAGAGGTAGAGGAAGGGCGCCCAGCACACCTGACATAAGTAGGGAGACTAGCAGGCGGTAGGGAGAGCCGGCTCAGTGGTCCTGCCTGGGGGCACAGCTGGCCCAGTGCAGCCGGTAGAAGCAGCCGTGGTAAGCAGTACAACAGCGACATCTCTATAGCAGGCATCCTGTGAAAGCTTTCTTTTCTTACAAACCCCGTCTTCTATGCTGTCGTTATGATCTTACAGTCAAGAAAGTATAATGGTTTGTCAAATACCAATCAGAGCAGACCAAACAGAATCAGGTATGGTTCTACAGGCTGAGCCACCAATGCCATCACAGGCAGGTCGGCAGAGACACAGACACAGACACACACATACACACACAGACACACACACACAATTTAAAAAGAAAAAACAGATCAGAAGTTCACCTTTGGAAATGGTAAGCTTAAACTAGCTATTAGATATGGAAGTGTCTTGTGAGCACTCTATGTAAGCTAGGAAGAGGTCTGACCCAGGGGTATGCATTCGACAACAGTGTTCAGACAGAATTTAGCTCTCTATATTAGTATACTATCAGTCTACAGGTTTTTCTTTTTTCTCTAGGGGAATATGGGTTTTATTTGTGAAGATTTATATTTTATGGCTTTAAAAAAAATAGAACCACTCCAAAAATAACCTGAAAAGGTACTTCTAAAACCTGACTCTATATTACTCTAGACAAAGAACTACAGACAACTATTGAATGCTGAGACTGGGAAAAGTCTTTCCTAGGGACTTTGGTTATCAATTGGTTATCCAATACCAAATGATCAGCCCCCAAAACATACAAGTAGTATTATTCACAAACAAGTAATATTATACAGACTGAGCAGGGGGTATTTATATATTAGAAATGAGTACACATGAGTATATGTTTGTAACAAAGAAAAAGAGGCCATGCATTTGAAAGAGAGCAAGGAGGGCAAATGGAAGGGCTTAGAAGAGGCAAGGGAAGAGGAAATTATGTAACTATATTATGATCTCAAAAACTAAAAAATTATTTTTAAAACCTGACTCTATTTTGATGAATATATTGTTCTTGGGTTCTTCTTATACTTATATCTCATACTTGTTATGAGATGTTAAGAACCTTATTTTTCCCGCATCACTGAAACACTGATTTTCTGTCATCCTTTACTTATTAATCACTCTCATTTGTGTCGAAGGAAAGATTAGAACAACAGATCAACAGCATCCACCAACTCTGAAGGACATCACTACAGTGAACATGCCACTCCCAACGGACACTCCTGTCTGTTCACTGCATTGCAAAGCTTGTGGCATCTTTCAAGGGAACGTAGGAAAGTCTGAAGACTGTCTTTATAGGTTGCTTGTTTAGTTTTCTCTGAACACTTACAAATTTAACGTTTATTAGTCTTTTCACCCACAGCAGCGAAGAGAATAACAAAGTAGACATTTCACAAACACTATTGAGTAACTCATAAGATGCAAAGAAAGCAGCATTCTAAACTGGGTGGTATCAGGCACACTGGATTATGAGTGACATCTAAGGGTATGAAGAGCCAGGTTTGTTTTTTTTTTTTTTTTTTTTGTGATACCTGTAGCTCAGGCTGGCCTGGAGCTTACTATGTAGCCCAAGCTAGCCTCAAACTCATAGTAATCTTCCTGGCTCAGCTCCCAAATACTGAGATTATATGCATGAAATACCGTGCTCAGCTCAAAGCGACCTTTAGAGGATAATATCCTAACAGATGAATTTTCTGTTAAGAATCAGCAGGTGAATCATCTGGGAACCGATGACACACTCAAGTTCAGTATCCCCAAGGTCACACAACAGTCTTCGTTCATCTCCTCACGTTCCCAGGATTAAACTGCCCCGACACCGAGGAGGTGCAGCAAAAGGATCAGGAATTCAAGGCTGTCCTAGTCTGTGTGAGACCTGCCTTTAAAACACACACACACACACACACACACACACACACACACACACACACACAC
>NW_026596079.1:131490-166332 GCF_907164565.1 Psammomys obesus | reverse complement strand
CACACACACACACACACACACACACACACACACACACACACACACACCATAAATAAACACAAAGCAAAACCAACCTGGAGTGACCTGACACAGTTACAGAACTAAAGAAGGGGCAGACAAATGGCAAAGGTGGCCAGGAGCCAGGATAACAGTTCATCCAATATTCTACAATAAGGTAGATATTAACACAGTGAATGCTGTTGAGTCAAGTATCACAAATGAGACAATTTCTCATACACTAGGAAATGGCCCCACAAGAATACAAAACAGAAGTAGGAGCTCTCAGAACATAAAAAAGGAAAGAGAAGGAAAACTGAAATACTGCAAAGCGCTTAAAAACACAGACTAAAGACAGGAGAGGTAGCTGGTGAGAAGCCTTGATTTCCATCTAGTACCCCAGAACTATGTGGGGGGTGAGTTGTAGATGCTGTACAGGCTGGGGGGGGGGGAAGGACACGACTGTACAGGGTCTGGCTCTAAACTTGTAGCTCTCCTGCTCTAGCCTCCCAGGCGCCATGGCTACAAGCATGCACAATCATACCCAGCTCTATTATTTCACTATCCCTTTTATACTTACTTCCAGTTTACTTGTAAGGCTGAAAAACAGAAAAAAATTTAAAGGGCTCATTGGATTCTCATGCTAAGCATTTAAAAACTGATTTCCTTTTAACTATGTGCTAAAGTCATGAATAAAGCAATGACTAAAAGAGAAGCAAGGACTTGGCCTAGAGTATTATAAATCTAAGACTGAGGAGGATAAACGTCACAAGTATCCAGGCAAATCAAATATCCAAGAAAGCATATCAAGAGGGTGAGGATGGAGATAAGGCACAAAAATGAGAGCTGAGATCTAACCAACAGGTTCATTAGCAGGCAGGTCGCCGGCAATCTTGACAGGAGCCATTTCAGTAATACAATGGTAATAGAAACCTGACTGTGTATTTGTTTAAAGAGGGGATGAAATGGAGACTGGGTATAAAAGCAGCCCTACTGCATTTGCTTCAAAAGCAAAGGAAATCCACAGCTGCTGGCAGAAATACGAAGGTGGGAAAAGTGTGACTTACTGAGTGAAACAACAGCATATTATATGCAGACCAAAAACCCAACAGAGAAAACGCAACGATCCTGGAGAGCTGCGGGTTCCCAGCCCCAGCACACAGCCAGGGCCTTAGCTGAGGGTGGTATGCACGAGATCCTCTCCTTGCTGTTTCAGTTTCTCACACGTGCTCTGAAAACCGTAGAACTTCTCTCTTGCCTCCCACTCCTGTGGGTGACTTAATAGCCAAGTGTGGTGTTCTGGCACAGATTGCAGCATCTTTCTAATTCACTCTCTCGGGGTCTGTCCTCTGAAATCAGTGTGCAGAACGTTTTCTTGAGCTTAAAGGGACAGGGATGGCAGGCACAAATGAGCCTCTGGTCCCCAATGATCCCCAAATATAGCGTAAGTTAGAAATCCTTGGCTGCGTCTCAGGGCTGGGGAAAGAGCTCTCCATGACTCTCACTTCCATTGTCTGAACTCTCAGTTCCAAACTCTGAGTCATTCCATCTTCGTGAAAAGTGGCATGTGTTAACAGCTGAGGGGTTTTCTCAGCCTGCTACCTGCCAGAAATACAGGGGTATCCAACAGCCTCTCTTTCTTGTCTCAGATTCACTGTGCCCACCGCACTACTCAGCGTGTGAGAAAAGCTACACCCGCAAATATCTTTAAGGTAACTCCTGTGGAAATGACCACCAGCCCTTGCTAATAATGCCTTTGGTCTGTGTGATGCCTTGCTGAAAGATTTCACAGCTTAGGCTTTCTCTTTAGCCTCATCTTCTCTTTGAACTGCCATGGGCTGAGAACAAGTGCTTAAAAATTATTACCACTTACCATCCAGAAAGGCACAGACGTTTCAAAAGCATCATATTCTGGCCTCCTGTGTTTAGCAGTCCTCTCCTCATCTCATCCCGTACCCACCATCTTTACTATAAGCAGTAAAAACAAGAGCACATATCTTCAGTGCTCTGCTTGGACGTCTAGGCCTCCCAACTCACTAGGTACAGAACCATAAATGACAGCACTGCTAAACTCTGCTACTATGTAGCAAAAACTTCCAGTTTCATTCCCTCCTGGCAATCCCTTCAAAGTCTTAAATTTTAGAAATCTTTTTGATCTACAGTAAGTAACCTTCTCTTTAAAGTTCACTGCCCTGTTTCCAAATTACATTTTTATTTTAGACTTGTGCTATAAAGTACCCCCTTTTTGCTATCAAAATCCACAGTTCCCTATTTCTGTGTAGCAAGCTGCTCTCAAACACAACGGCTTAAAGCAGCAGCATCACCTCACACTTAAGGTGGACAGGAATTCAACTAGGTTAGTGGGGTGCTGCTAGCTTGGAGTCTTTCCCAGGGTTGCGATCCATGTGTTGGTAGTCACCAAGACTTAACTGAAGCTCATTCACCTGGCTGTTGGCCCTAGTCATTAGCTCCTAGCCACACAGGCCATTCCATTGGGCTACTTGCAAGAAAAGCAAGTTGTTCCCCCAAACTACGAACCCAAAAAGAAAGCTCTGGGAAGGACAAGCTTCAAAGAGCAAAACTGGTCTCCACAGCCACATTTACTGCTATATTCTAGTCCTGAAAAGCCACTATGTCTGGTGGGTATAAAGGGAGAAACTACACAAGGGCCTGCATGTGCGCAGGTATTATCACCAAGAATATTCTAGATTCTTTCCAGCACAGGCTAGTTGAAGCTCGATTCTGAAACACTATGGCTAAGTTTGAATCTTTTTAAAAGTCCTGTCACATGGCCTGTTTTCGCCTCCAGCTTGCCTTCTGAGTGCGGGGAGTACAGGCACCACACTCAGCTTAGATTTGAAAAATTTTGCTCCCTGTGTACAAATAAAAGAACGTAATAGTTGTGGAAATAGCTGACCCAAAACTTCATCTGTAGGAAGCATCTGGCAATTTCTATTCCTCTTCCCTTCCAATCTCAACTATCTTAACAACCCGACATTTTCTCTGGCAGTGGACACTGCAAATGCATGGCATTGAGAAGTACACAGAGTGATTTTCATTTTCAATGAGTCTAAATTTATTTTTTTAATTTGATAAAAAAATTAAAAAAATAAACATCTGCAAATAATAAGGACTAACATGAGGAGCACAGAATACCAAATGCCACCCCCCATATCCTGCCAACACCTCTCCCCTTTGCTTTATTGTACTATTTAGGGAGACTTTCAGCTCATCTTAACCCAAAACATTGCTTTTAGTGTAACAGTAACTATAGCTCTTACAAGCTACTCTAGTGGATGTATTCAGTTCACTTTTAAACACAACAGTCTACTATATTTTATATTACATCCCTGGAGTACCTGAGATCAAACACAAAGCCTTGCCCACTGAGCTATACTCCCAGTCTCTTATATTAAAACAATGTGAACACAACTCCCCACATCTAGCTTCCCACCACATTCCCAAGAATCAAACCTCTGCACCTTGTCTCTCCCCAGTGGACTCCTCACCTGACTCCATTCCAGGCAGGCTTCTGTCCTTATCACTCACCCAAAATAACTAGCAGCTACCATACTGCTAACGGCCAACCTCTTACCTTGGTTTCCACCTCCTGTGTTTATTACTCCTGAAGAACAGGCTTCCTGTTTCCTGCCAGGGCTCATCCTGCTCTACCAGGAATTAACTTCTTTCCCTGCCCTCCATTTCCTCCTGAGGCCATTCTCATTTTAAGCATGTGGGTTCTGTGACACTTTATGTAGTTTCTCACAAATTAAACCTCTATCTTTCAACATGTTCCTGAACCTGGGTAGACAGCTATTTTACACAGTATTTCCTCTCTGAACATCTCAAAGTTACTCCCCCCGCCCCAAAATATCAAATCCAAAACCATACCCATGGTCCCCTTCATCTCTCCTCCTACAAAAACCCGCCACCCATCCAAACCACAGTGACACCTTGTCTCCCCCTGAGTTTCACTTTCAGCCCTGCTGCTGAGACCATTTCACATGGTCACTTTACATCTCTGCATCTGCCTTAATCTGTATAGCTAACTTTAAAAAATTAAAATAAAACAAAACTAACCATAAACTCCATTCATGATTGCTCAACACAGGAATCAGGTTTTCCTGCCTCTTTTTCTTTCTTGTCTTCATCATTTAGATTATGAAAAAAAGATAGACTGAATAAATGACACACGAAATCTCCACAGCACTACATACAGTCCCAAAAGAGTTGAAAGGCAGCCTTAATGAGGACTCTCTACCCACTAACACTTCAAATACCAACAAGGGTCGAGTACTTCACATAAAACTAATTTTTGTTTGCCAAAGTTCTCTCCAGGTTAATCTGACATCTTCAACACAATGGAGAAAACATTCAGGGGTGGTTTTGCAGTCTGTTTATGATACAAATATTCAAAGCAAAAAGTTGGCCAGTGGTGAGCGGGATAGTGCATGTCTATAGTCACAGTGATTGGAAGGTGAAGTGAAAGAGTTCCAGGCCATCTTTGATTTTGTCATCTTTGTCAGTTTAAAGCCATACTGAGCTACATAAGATTGCCAAAACAAACAAACAACAAACGAACAAAACACAAACACTTGTGTGCTAGTTATTTGCCGAGCAACTTCGGTGTTACAGGTCATCTCAGATCACGACAACCGTGCAGCAGGCATTAGTTTCCCTGCAGGTTAAGCAACTTGCCCACAGCTGCACAGCTGGGAAAAGCACAAGCAGCATGTAGTGGCGCCTCCAACACTTCGGCTCTGCACAGACTAGGCCACCCGCTAACACCACAAAATGCACCGGAGAGAAGAATGGCAAAGAGGCAAACAGCACAGCATTCCCTCTAAGAGTTCTAAACACATGGGCAAAATAGTGAGCTGTAGCTATCTGCATAAACTAAAACACTTAGATGGTCTGTAACTTTTACCTTTCAACTACAGGTCAGATGAATGTTCACACCATTCAGAGGTATTGACAACTGCAACACTAGAGCAGTGCTGCTGACATTACTAATACTGAATCAAGCAAATGCAGATAACATGTGTGGCATAGCGTCACAGTTTTTTATACTTAAAGGACACACCTTTTGGGGATACTTAGTGCTATATAAAATTCTCGAATCAGGAGCATTCTTGGTCAACCCTACTGTGTCATGAGTATGGAAGTCGAGGCATGGAAGAGTTAAGGACTCCACAGTCACACAAGCTGGCACTCACTAGGATGGTCCAGACTAAACCTAGAGGAAAGCTTTCCCATAGCATCCCTGGGATTCCTTCTTAATCCTTGACCACCTAGCTAACCTACTTCAAATTCACGGGTTGTGCAGTTGCGGTTCTGCTGGGTGTCTATGGGTAGACAATGAAAATACTGAGTGCACATTTCTGGAACAGCCAACACGACCCAAACATTCAGGTGTCATAGTACACACAGAAAATAGCTCGGGGTATAGGAGAATTGTGTGTGTCCATGAGCGATGTGGAAACCAGAGGAGATGACATCTGGGTGTTCTTCCTCTATCATTTGTCCACCTTATGTTTTGAGACAGTCTCTCACAGAACCTGGAGATCGTGTTTTAACTAAACCAGCTGGCCAATAGGCCTCCACTATCTATTTCCATCCCCTAGTGCTGGGGTTACAGGCACACACTGCCCCAGCTAGGTTTTCTTTTACTTGGGTGCTGGGGATCTGAACTCAGGTCCTTATAATTATACAAGTACTTTATCCACTGAGCCACTCTCTAGCTCTGAAAAATAATATTTTTAGGAACAGGGTGTGACAACTCATGTCTTTAACCCTAGCATTTGAGAGGCAGAGGCAGGAGGATCTCTATGACTTCAAGCCCAGCCTGATCTACACAGTGAGTTCCAAGACAGCTTGGACTAAATAAAAAGACACTATCTCAAATAATTAACTTAGCAAACAAACAAATAAATGGTGAATGAATGAATAATAGGACTATGTAAAGAGGCCTTTCTCAGATGGACGGAGGGATGCATGCATGCATGGACGATGAATAATTACAGCACGACAGACAGATAGATAGATAGATAGATAGATAGATAGATAGATAGATAGATAGATAGATAGATAGATAGACAGACAGACAGACAGACAGACAGACAGACAGACAGACAATAATGGCACACAGTAGCAGTGACAGATTCAGATGGTCAACACAACCAAGGAAATCACAAGATCCATTGGCTATTCCAGTTCCCTTTGCACAACAGCATCTCAGTGCAACAAATGGTAATTGGTTGGCAAGTCATTCTGGGGCTTTAAAGGACTATGATAAATCTATGTGGAATGGCAGGAGACACACAGAAGAAATAATGAAGAAGACCGTCGGATGTCAGTTTCATCAAGCCTAAGTAAACCGAAATGAGATTAATTCAACTCACATCCCTTCATAATTTCTCCTAGAAACAATCAAGCGATAGATGAGGCCATCCTTCCAGAGAAGGATGGAATCAATCCCCCAGCCAGGGAAAACTACTTAGTGCACATTAGCGTACCAGCAAACCCCTGAGTTATCATAAACACAATAATACAAAAATAAATCAATAGGGGAAGAAATTACATCTCAAGGTCATATTCAAATGGGAAAGAGAAACAAATAAAGAAGCTTTCCCAACACACCATACAGATATATTCTCCATACCCAGCTCCATCTTCACAAACCTCGTTAAAATCTTGGCTTCTGGTATTTACAAATGTAGCTTCCTGGAGCCAAGTAGGTTCTTGCAATTCCAGACATCTGGGCCGAAGGGCAAAGGGCAAAGGGCAAATTGAAACTTCCAAAAGCTGGCTAGTAGCCAAAGGCATCACATGGAACAGTAGGCTCCCTTAGCAACATACAACAGCTATCTGCTCAAGACAGATATCACCATCTTTACAAGAAATTACTGATCTTAGTATTTTTACACCTAAAACAAAGGGAAGGAAGGAGGGTGCTGTATTATTTTCCCTGACATTCTCTTAAATGATTTTATATTTCACAATTTATAAACTTCTCTAACTACAGAATGTCCTCTTTACCCCAAAATACAATGCCACAATTACCAGTAAATTAAAATAAAGTAAGGTACACATTAAGTTCTGGCTTTACAAATATAAAATGCTTTATAATAGCTGGTTATTAATCACTATTCCAGTTGTCATAGGCCTTATTTATAACTAAGAGCAAGTCACTCTTTGTGATTAATTATTTCCCTCATATAGTTTTAATAACAACAATGACCTACTTCACAAGACAACTGTGAAGGACATTAGTTATTAGATAAAAACTTACAAACGCTTATTCCTAATTAAGGACTGTGCCATCGACTGGTGCCGTCCACAGACATGGCTTGAAAATCAGAGTCACTGTTCTCAACACACAAGCCGATCCTGACCCACAAAGAAGACTGCCACTCCTGAAACCACCAGCTCATGTCACCTGCCTACTTGCCTTCTCCAAACCTACCAAGCCCAGGGGACAGCATGCTCTGGGAGCTCAGCCCTTGCATGAAGTCTAACAAGATAAACAACATTTAGAAACCGAATACGACATCGTAATCTGTTAGGCTGGAAGGTCCTCACACCTGTGTGAGGAAGAGCTGTGGCCTGTGCTCTGTGGAGCCTCTCTGAAGAGCAGAAGAACCTCAGCTTTCCACTCCTTATATGTGCAAGTGCAAGCCTCACCACAGCGCTCTACTCACCCAGAGGTACATCATGGCAGAGCCGCTGCAGAGTCAGCTGGCGTTGAGCCTGGACTGCAAAAAGGCACTTCAGTGAACCAGAGGAAGAGGGATACTAGAATAGGGGGCAAGGAATTAAGTGGGGAACCCCTCAAATCACTTGAGTTAAAAAATCTTCTTAAAAAATCCCCACCAGTTTTCTCCCCCCTCCTCCCTCCTCTCCGGCCGACTGTTCTGTTGTTCTCTCCTCCCTCTCACCCTCTCCTCCCCCCCTCTCAGGGAGTTCCCAGCCCAAGTGTCTAAACTGGAGTGTACAGCACACACTCTCTGTATTTGCCTTCAGGGAATCTCTCTGTCATTCTCCCTCTAGAAGCACAATCACCACTCACAAAGATCGTTGCAAAAGGCAGGGATGGGTGGGGCTGATAATGAACAACCAGCACCAGGTTCTAGTGTTAGACATAAATTACTTCAAACATGAGTGATTCAACCAAAACACTCTGCCCTCCAAGACCAAGGCAAAGGCACCAAGCTTGCCCCCTGTCCTGATTCTTCTGGGTCCCCTGGCAGAGGCCAGGCACACACACAGCTCTGCTGGGCTTCTGCCTTCCCTTCCCATGACGCTGGCCTGGGGCCCACTATGTTTTTTGCCACTTCATCACTAAAAACTCTCAAACTGTACAATTTTTTAAATACAGGAAAATTCAGACAGAAACTCTAAAAAGGCTTTCGTCACCATCATCATTAGTTCTTGCTGCCATCACTACTGTCCCTACTTAACACTGCCTTCTGTCTGAAAGGACCAGCAACAAGGGTTTTAGCGTCACAGAGCCCATAGGTCTCTAGTATGCTACAGACTCTACCTGAGCATGTGGACATGGCAGGGTGTAAGGCTTGGGTCTAAATTCCTTAACCAAAAACAAGTTGTAACACTTTTTGGAACTGCAATCAAATAAATGCATATGCTATGTAAACCTTTACCACAAATCTTATTCACTACCTTCCTTCCTTTTTTTTCTTTTTTTGGTTTTCTGAGACAGGGTCTCTCTATGTAGCCTTGGCTGTTCTGGAACTCACTATGTAGACCAGGCTGACCTTGAACTCACAGACTGGCCTACCTCTGCTTCCTGGGTGCTGGGATTAAAGGCATCTACCATCACCACCCAGCTACATTTTCTAATTTTAATTCAAGTTTAAACACTCTATCTTCTGCATGCCATTATGACCAATGATGAGCAAGTACTAGTGAATCACTTGTCCTGGTGGTTTTCATTCCAAAAAACAGCAAATTTGCCCCTATATGCCAATGCCCACACTCTTCTCTGGGGCTCACTGACTCACTACTCTGTGTTTAAACTCAAAGGCACTCCAATCCAAACATTCAGGAGTCAGAAACAGCAAGATCCTACAGTCTGAAGCTTGTAAACAGCCAGGTCTACAAAGTGAAACCCTGTCTCAAAAAAGCAACAAAACAAAATAAAAACAAAGTGTACACATGACTCCCCTCCTGGCCTGGAGCTTGTAACTCAGCATACCTATCTTCCCTCCACATCCTTATCTATTTCTGGCTCTAGAATCTTCTGCATAGTGACTGGCACAGAGCTACAACGTACTCACAATGTTGTTGGTTTAGAGGAATATTCTGCTTGGTTAACTTATTAAAAGGAAACCAAAACAAAACTGAAAAAAACAGTGTATTGTCTTTCAGCTGCTTTGGGGTTTACATTCCCTCTCTGACACGTTTAAACAGCTCCCTCCAGCTTGGGAAATCTCTGAGTAAGGGCTGCAATCACAAGTCACAGGCAAGGCAAGCAAGCTCTGGCACTTGTCTCCATGCTGCTCTGGTCCTACATGTCTGCTAACACAGTGTTGTTTTCTATCAGGGCCTACTCCTTTCCCTTGTCTTCCACTCTAAGCAGGGCCTCTGCAGGAAGCCTACAACAATTCTGCACCCTTCCTCCCTCATCAGCTCTGATGTGGTGGGTTGGGGCAGGAATCTCAGCTTTGTCTGTCTTTTTCTCTTCTTCCCACAGAACCTCTCTCTGCTTTCTGAGGGTAAAGTTGTCTCCTTTCCAGTATAAATCAAGGTAAGAACTTCTAAAGGGGGGCTGAAGAGATGGCTCAGTGGTTAAGAGCACTGTCTGTTCTTCCTAAAGACCGGGGTTCAATCCCCAGCACCCACACAGCAGCTCACAACTGTCTGTAACTCCAGTTCCAAGGGATTTGACACCTTCATGCTAATGCACATAAAATAAAAATAAATAAATAAAAATTAAAAAAGAACTTCTAAACGTAAAGCTGGAACTGGACTTTTGTTTTAATTAAAACAAACAAAAAAAACCAAAAAAAAAAGTATTTTTCTGAGACACTCTCCAGCCTGAAGCCTTTACTATGTCCACAGTTAATCAGTATATGCAATTTACCTGTCTCACAGACAATGATCTAAATTTGAGGCCAGCAGCCTTGTCCCTCCTCTATGAGAAATAAACACACTAACATTACACTATGAGACTGTAGTCAGGGGATGGGTGGGAGATTAAGATTTGGTGGACAGTGAGAAGTCAAATTCTTCTGTGTTCCTTCACAAACAGGAAGGACATTGACAAGCTGAGGGAATCTCCTGTGTTCATGCCCATGCATGCTCACATTCTCTACCTTAAAACAAAAGAAACAAAGAGGCAGGAGGGGGGGAAAAAGTCTTTCCAATCATCAGAGTCAAATAAGGAAGTCTGTGGTTTATAGCCACATAGGATTCGGGGACACAGCACAGTAAAAGTGCTTGGGTAGCATGTGTGGGACCCTGGGTAACACCACAAAAGGGTGTTACCATACTATGATTCCACACTATGCAGCTACCTAAAAACCCACAAAGACTGTGTGTTCGTGCTCCAAATTTTATCAGCGGCTGTATTAGTCCAGGTGTAGAGGGTCATCTTGAAGACTGGTGGAGGCGTTCTTCCAGGGAAGGTCTGAGGAAATCTCTAGCATGCTTGACTCTGGGAAAGAAAGATAGCTCAGAACAGCTTGTGGATATTGTCTACAACGCTACCATGGGCCTGCATCCGACTGCTCTTCCAAAAGGAAGTCTGGTGGTCCATATTTTAGACTTTCAAAATTTGTAAAAAAAAAAAAAAAAAAAAAAGCTACGCCAAGCAATGGTAGTGCACACTTTTAAACTCAGCACTCAGAAGGCAGAGGCAAGCAAACCTCTGTGAGTTTAAGGCCAGCCTGGTCTATAAAGAGCTGTCTACAAAAACCCTGGGGGGCGGGGGACTACTAGTTTTGTAAGTTTCCTTTGACTATGAAAAGCCGCTCTAGTGTCTACATGTGAAGAGCAGCACTACTTCTCAAGAACACACCTGAAAAATCAGCTGCTGAAAATTTAAGAACCGGAGGCAAATCTCTATATGCACTTTATATTTCCCTCACCACCAAGCCTGGGAGAGACAATGAACCTCTCTACAACAATGAAGGTAGATGGCTGGGTGTGGTGGCATACACTTTCAATTCTAGCACTTAGAGGCAGAGGTCTACAGATGGAAGTTTGAGGTCAGCCAGGACTACAAAATGAGGTCTTGCTTTAAGGAAAAAAAAAAAAAAAGGAAGCTAGAGATATTGGATTGGGGGTCCAGTTAAATTGATTTATAAAAGCTCAAAAAAATGAGCCTCTTCTTACCTTATTTCCTCTCGGCTTAAAATAGCAGGGATCCCCACAAAGCAGCTGACAGAATTCTGCTACTCAAATGTGTCCCATGACCATCATTATCACTAAGGAGAAGCCTCTTAGACAGAGATTCTTGTGCCCCACTCCAAAAGACAGGATCAAAATAGGCACTGCAACAAGGGCTGCAAGCACTTTTCCTGTACAGAAAATCTCAGAAGCTGGTCAGAGGGTGCCGGCTCACTCAGACTGCAGTGGGGGACCTGGGCTGCTGGCTCACATGAACCACAACTACATCAGCACCTCACTACATCTTCACATGTATCAAAAGGAAAATGAGGCCGAAAGAGGTTAAATACCACTTATGCTCTCACGGTACTGACTAAAGGGCAGTAACTTGGCCACAAGATGGCATGAGCATTGCTAGCCATACGTACTCACCAACAACTGAGACTGGCAAGGTCACTGGGAATTTTACCCAGGGTGTTACCCTGCACTTGACCTCTGCCCATTATGGAGACTGAAAACAAAGGCCAGAGAGAAGACTGTGACTGAATAAAGGTGCTGCTGAGGCACTGACCAAAGTGTCCTGTGAGATGTGGCTATGTTCTAGGATAGCTAAAATAAGCTCTAGCTACACACAGAAGAGTGGAAATCTCAAAGTTGGATTCTTGGCAAAGGCAAGCTGGGCATGTCAGGGCTTTTTCTCCAATGCCAAGGGAAAGAAATCAGGGCCACCATCCCTGAAACAGAAAACTTCATTATCTTAGGCTTCTGTTTCAAATATTCTCTCAAAGAACCTCCCCAAGTTTTGACTCCCTCTGGTATCTTCCCCACCATAGCTTCAGACCTCAAGAAGCCTTCCTACCCCAGCCACTTCTGCATTACCTACCCACTCCAGTTTTGTCTTCCATCGCCTCTGTCCAACTTCGATTCCAGGAACCATCAATTATAAGCCCTGCCTTGTAAATATTCTCAAGCATCTGCTCTCGTCACTGCCAGCAAACCCCATCCTGGCTGAATGCAAGTGTGGACCCCACTAGCTGATGTCACTGTGTGCTCACATCTGCACTCCCTGAATGGGTGATCCTATCAAGCCTGCCCTTGTGGACTTCTGCACTCTCCAAGATGACTTTTTTTTTTTTTTTGGGGGGGGGGGAGATAGGGGAACGGGAAGTTTTCTGAAACCTGTCTCATTCTCTCTCTACCACCTACTCTTTATTAGCTGATACTCTCTACCGATAGGTCATTTTAAAAGAGAAGAAAATGTCTTCTCACTATCAAGACTTCAGTTCTGCCTAGAGATGCACACATCTACTTATATTCCAACACAAGAAAAGGGTATTTTTACCTCCCAGTACCCACCTCACTGTGGCACATGTATGCTACCCCTAAGTGCCTGGGTGAAAAACGTGACACTCCACCCCAACACCCTTTCCTACACCACTATAGGAAACCTCTCCTCTTTTTTGCTGATCATGGTCAGATAAGATATACTTACCTTATCTCCTAAAAACCTCCCTCTCTGCTCTCACACACTGATGGGCAATGCGTAAGTTAGTCCTAACTTTGGGAGTCAGTCTGAAAATGCCCTGGTGAACTGTGGCAGCTATGGCACTGCAATGCCCCTCAAGTGGCCCATCTGAGAACAGACTCTCAGTGTGAATGGGAGTTTGGTGCATCGATCTCTATGAGTAAAATGCAAAATTTACGCCTAAACTTCTAGCAACAGGTTGGGCTGGATAAGGCATGGTTCTCCTTCCATCCCCTCCTTCACTCCCTTCCAGCTACCTGTGACCCTACCACTTTCTTGCTCACTACTTCACAGTGAAACCCCAAGAAGCCATCTGGATCTGTCCCCTCTTTATCTCCCTCTCCTTTCTTCTTCCATCTGATCAACGTTTCCAAGGCCTGTACTCCATTAAGTCAACTCAGTCTTCTTCCTCCATGTCACCTAATGAAGTTAGTTATCTGGCTTCTTAGCAAGAGTCAACTGAGCTGACAGCTTCTTAAAATGCTCTCCTCTAGTTTTAAACATGCTACAACTTAGGCCGCGTGTAGTTCTGTTTTGATTTAACATTACCACTGGTTATTCCTGTTTGGGGAATGAGTCTTTCCCCCCCCCTCATCAGAAAATATTCCTTGTTACTCAATCTAGGTCATTCCCTTCTCTTCGAATTGTCTCCTCTATTCTCATTGCTCTGAATCATGCTTTTAGTGACCAAGTGACATAC
The DNA here is from genome assembly GCF_907164565.1 of Psammomys obesus. Lineage (NCBI taxonomy): Eukaryota > Metazoa > Chordata > Mammalia > Rodentia > Muridae > Psammomys > Psammomys obesus. Next base: position 152,761 of record NW_026596079.1, on the reverse strand, counting down.
CTATCCTTAACTGTCTCCCTTTCCATGTTTCAGTATCACTACTTGGCTGTCCCAAAGATATAATAAAATATTACATGCTCAAAACTGGTTCCTTAATCACCACCACCACCACCTCTGAAATCTAGCATACCCCTGCCATTCCCTTCAACAGTGAGTGGCACCACCTGCAAGTACAAGAATAAGGACCCCTTCCTGAACGACCATGTATCTGACTTCTCTCAGTGTCTCTCTCCTAACCCAGGCGGTAACATCTCTTTCCTGAACCTCACAACACTTTCCTCATTTCTGTTGCTGTTCCCTTTCAAAATATCTACCAGACTACAGCCAAAAAACAAGATCACAGGTCACACACGTGCGCACACGTGTGCACGCACGCACACACACGCACACACACACCACACACACACACCACACACACACACCACACACCACACACGCACACACCACACACCTACAATGTCAGCATATACAACAACTTTTTCTATCCAAACTCCTGTGATGTCCTCTGTGCTAGGTTCCCAGCCTGCCAACCCTGTTTCAAACCATTATTTTCTCTCTGTCAATGCTCTGAATACACTGAGATCTTATGCCAGGTTCTGACCTGATATGCTCCATCCCTCTCCCCAAACTCTAAACCCTTTATTCCTTCATCTCCAAATTTCTCTACATTTGATTTTTCTTCACAAGGCTGGCTCCTCTTATGGTTCAAGTCCTGACTTAAACATCTTTCCCTGAAATATGCCTCTACAGCTACTCCATTTAAATGAGGTCCTTTCTCCCAATCCTTGGTCCTCTTCCACCTGCCCTGCTTCTTTTCCTCCTCACAGCTCTGCAAACTCTTTAGAAATTTTTTTCCCCTTGTCTGTGGCTAGTTTCTCCTTTTAATTTCTTTTTTAAAAAACTTACTTTACATTCCAAGGGTACTCCCTCCCTTCTCTCCCCCAAGTCCCTCCCTCTTTCCCATCCCTTTCTCCCCAGGCTAGTTTCTCCTTTAAGCAGTACTCTAAGTTTCAGACAGACACAAGTAAGACTTTCTATCATGGAACATTTCTTTTATCCCTTGACTTCTTGTCATGGAAGGTCAAAGTTATTCGTAGGCATTTCTGGCACTCAGCAACTGGCTAACCAAGTCCTATAAATAAAACTGGAGTGCTACTAATTTACCCCTAGTTACCAAAAGGACAGAAAGCTTTACTGTCACTACAAGCCATAAATAAACATCAGCACCACTGACTTTAAAATATAACAGCTGGAAATAATCAAATACTAGTATTAAAAGCAGGCCTGATTTACTCATTTATTTTAAACTAATTTAATTATTAATATTCCAAACTGCCTCATTTCTAATAGTGTAAATTTATTCTCAGTATGATAAAAACCACCCAACTGAAGCAGCACTTAATCAAATTAGGCGCATGCATGTCTAGACCCACGAGGTGGTCCTATATGACTATTCAAATTACTCAATTTAAATTTAGTTTCTTGGCCACAGTTAAGTGCCACACATGGCTGGTAGATATCACCGTGGACATGGCAAATACAAAACATTTTCACCAGCAGAAAGCTGTATGGACAGAGCTGTTATAGAACGGCAACAACTAGGAGGAAGCAGAAAGACTCTTAAGTACACAGAAGATGGCACTGTTGTGTGTGCCTTCTGAGTGTGAAAGCTCCTTTTAGGTTAGGAGAACTGTCCTGGTGATCCGTGCACCAAAGTTTCAAAATGGAGAAAGGATTACAGGGAGTAGCAGGAAAGAAGGTACTGTACTGGCTATAAGGAAGACCCAGAAGGCAAAGAAGATATAAACCAATCCAAGCAAAACAAGAGTGAAAGTCAGCATTTAGTAAGGAACGCCAGCCCCCACTCCCACAGCACACCCTGACACTCCCAGCCAGAAGATGTTGTCAGTTGTGTTAAAATCCATTTTCAGAAGTGCCTACATTTCACTATTGAAAAGAAACAGTTATGTGCCACTTTCTTAAAGAACTCACTTCCAAAGACTATTCTTAAACATCTTGGTTTTCAAAGGGAAAAATCCTCTCAGCTAGTTAAAATACTCAACAACAACAAAACTCATTCTAAAAATGTTCTGAATGGTTAAATTTAAGACTTCAAGTTTAATGAATAGGAGCATATGCTATTTACAAAGCAGGTGTTTACAAGAATAAGAAAGGCAAGTCCCTTACTTTTCTTGAATCATGGTTGAGCCGTACAACAGAATACCATGGGAGTATGGGGGAGGTTAAATCGTGTCAAAATGCCTGATGTATGTCACAAGTGAAAAGAGAAAGGTTCAGAATGATGCACATCACACTATCAATTATTTTTTTGTGAAAGACAAATAAACCTCTCTTATTTAAGCGAATAACCTCATTTATTTGAGAGGTTTTGTGTTTTTTGGTGTTTTTTTGTTTGTTTGGTTAGTCACAGTAACCTTTACCCAAATAATTTACTTTGTACTAATGTAAAATTCCATTCAACTTCATTTGGAAGCATAGAAATTTCTATACATAGCAAAAATGTACAAATTTAATGACTAACCAACTATCTGTCCAAGAGTCTTGAAATGTCTTGAAATGGGAAATCCTGGCCAAGAAGTCAACTAACTGGTCAATCCCCCTAACCAGCTGTCCCTGAGCACTCTCACTGAAACTGATATGGAAGTTTAACATAGCATTCCTGAGTACTTCTAAGAGTCAACTAGAGAGCAGTGAGATGGCTTAGCAGACAGGCACCTGGACGTAGGTGACTTGCGTTCAGTCCAAAGAACCAACATGGTACAGTGGGAGAACTGACTCCCAACAGGTCCTCTGAGCTCCACATGCACAACCACGGCCACACATAATCAGTCTCTCTCTTTCTCTCACACAAATACACACACACACACAGACAATCCTTTTTATAAATCAAATATTGATACTCATGTTCTTCATCTGAAAATACAGAAACAACGCCCGAATAAACGGAGATGCTGACAGACCCAAGCTGTGCTAAAAGCCCCGCAAACACAGCAGTGTGCACACGCATATTCAAACGTGCGCACGTTCACCATTCCCGCTGCAGCAGACAATGGGCAAGTGTCAGAAAATAGACAAGCAAAACTTACACAGGCATAAACTTGGGCTGGCAGTCCAAATAAATCAGTGAATTTGCCTAGCCTCAAATTTTACCGACTTTCCCATTTCTGTATCTTTCTGAAACTATGCTACTGGAAATTTCAGTTCCCTTCTTCAAAGCACCAGGGGAGTTGAGTGGCTGGAAAGGAGAAGGAAAGAAACAAAGAATAGTTAAAGGTTTAAAACGCCTTCTGAATAGATGCTGTTGAAATCTATAACCTGTCCTGACATTTCACAAGCTGTCCATTGTGTGTGACTGTGTGCATGTACATATGTATATATGATACACACACACACACACATGCATGCATCACCAGTGTGCCTAGTGAGGACACAAGAAAGAGCATCAGATCCCCCTGAACTGGAGTAAAGAAATCTGTCTGCTGCCATGTGTGTGCTGAGAACCAAACCCGTGTCCTATGGAAGAGCAAAAAGTGCTCTTAACTGCTGAGCCATCTCTACAGCCCTACCCTCAAGAATTTGTCAGTTGATGATTTCATTTTTCTTTAAAAAAATACTTTTTCACATCAAAAAGGCCAAGTACGTATATAGTTGTACTTTGTCTATGAGAATAAGACCATAAACATGAGAAGAGGGACATGGCCTCCTCTGACTTGGGAAGACAAATTTCAAGCTTCATGCCAGACATGCACAGTTTACTTTGATGATAAATAAATTCTAAATATTTAATTTCAACATTTTAGAATTTTATTTTCAAAATAAAACTGGCTTAGTTTTTTTCTTTAAAATGCTTGTGTTCCTAAATTGTTTAAAATACAATGTGCTTGACAGTTTGAAAGGGTTTATGAAATCACCTCTTTTCTAAGGCCACTTACGGTGACTCTTACTCCAAATGCACTGAACTTGAGTCACATGAGTGCTGTGTTGTTCCATCTAGCATAGTTTTAAAATATTCTAGGGTGAAATAACTGAAAACTATACTTTTAGCAACTTTAATGTTTTGCCCAATTTAAGAACGAATAGACGTTTTTGACAAAGTTTACCGAATACTGATAGGAAGCAATCCAATAACTAAGGGGTGTCAGCGATGAGCTGACAGGCAGACCTATGCCAAAAACACTGCTGCAAAATGTAAAGAGCTACAATCAAGATAAGGGGAGTGTGAGAAACGACTGCAGACAGTTCCAGATTTTGTTTCTTCGATGGACGGGCTGGTTTACGGAGCTTCTGCTCTGAGCTGCCGTACACATTCTGCTTCCCAGCACCAGCTGTTAGGGAGAGAGCTACCCTACCTGCCTCGATGAACGCTCAGAGCACCAGCTCCCTGGTGGGAATGCAGGTGAAGGTGTGGGAGTCTTCTGAGCTAGCAAGAACTGACTGGAATAACCCCAGTCTCTAAGAAGGTGGTCTATCCACAGCCACACCAGATGAACCACACTGCTCTATCCACATCTAACCAATGGCTTCAACGGCAGAGTTCCTAAAAACTAGTACATACCACTAGTTTTAGGCTGTGACGATACTTTTAATAACACAAATGCATTCATTGTGATTCATTTAATTATTCCTGTAAAACAGTTTATTTTTAGTAAATATTACAGTACCCCACAGAGGAAGCTACAAACCATGCCAAAAATGTTCTTTGAGGAGATAAAACCTATTAATAGACCTATCAGTTGCTCCTTACTTAGGTTGTAACATAGTTTCCACTTAAGCTGATATGACCTCCCTTGACTTCTGTGGGTCTAATGTTGCTCTCATCTCAAGTCTCCACATTTATCTTTATCTCGAGGTACTTAAGTGAAGCAAGTGTGGCAGAGAGGAAGAAGAAAAAAGGTCCTTTTCTTAAACTGTCTCCCACAGCAAGGTTTAAGGTAAATTCTGGGAGCTTAAAAGGGATCTTCTCTTGGGTATGCTTTGTGGGTGGGAACTACATGGATATTCGACAGCCATCCATAGCAACGCACAGAAATACACAGAAAGTCACTCATGTGGCAATGAGAGTGCCGTGAGGCCTGTGGTATCTTCATCTTGCTTGATCTCACTCTAATGTTCCTTAACCTGGGCTACATAGTGAAGCTGTCTTAAAACAAAACACCCAGAAGAATAATTTGTCAGAGTGTCTAAGTATAAAGCATAGTATATTGTCTAATTTTTTTTAAAAAAGCTAAGCAAGGGAACCAAAGACTAAATGTAAGAAGTCAGCTCTTCCTGAAAAGCTTTAATCTCATGGATTAGGGGTGGTGGTATAGATCAACACTGCAGAGTCAAGAGACAGACAGACCTCTGTGAGTTTGAGGCCAGTCTGGTCTACAGTAAATTCAGACCAGCCAAGGCTACATACTAAGACCCTGTCTTTAAGAAGGGGGTTGGGGGTGGTTTGGGGATGACTCGGGGTTAAGAGCACTGGCTGTTCTTCCAGAGGATCAAGGTTCAATTCCCAGCATCCACGTGTCATCTCACAAAAGTCTAATTTCAGTTCCAAAGGATCCAACACTTCCCTCTTCTGGCCTCCACAGGTACCAGGGATGCAACTGGTAGAAATACATGCAAAAAAATAAGTTAAAAATTAAAACATACATACACAAAAGCCAAATGGGCTGACAAGATGCCTCAGCTGAGTTCAATCCTTGGTTCCCACAGTGGAAGGAAAAAAACAGCTCCCAAAATTGTCCTCTGGCCTCCACATGTGCATCTTGGTGTGTATGTGTGCATGAAATCTGACTCTCCCAGCCTCTAGCAGTAGCCAAGGCTGTACCGGCTTCTCTTGCTGCTTAGCTCCTGAGGAAAGTTAAGTGGCCATCATTGTGCTCTAGTAGGAGGCAGAAGGCAGTACTGGCTCTTCAAGGCAGGTCTAAAAGCTAAGAGTTCAAGCTTTCAGAGGATTAGAGTGAAATGGCTGGTAGGATGTCCAGGGCTTTTTCTTCAGTCCAGTGGAATCTAGTCTGGGCAGCAGAGCCAGATGGACCTTCCTATGAAGTGACCTTGGGGAGCTGGACAGCCTCTCTAGTCTGTGGTCTCTCATCTATAAAACAGAATGAGCAGTATTTGCCCTGTTGAGCTATGAAAGTTTAACAAAAAGTAAGCTGCTTCGGAATAGGCACCTACTATATAACAAATGCCTTCCCCCAGACCCTAGGTGGTTTGTATGGGAATATGCCGTAATCCTGTTCCTGTCTGTTTTCTTCCCCCTACCATTTTGCAGATAGGGCATCAAACCCAAAAGGCAAAGTAGCCTTGCTAATTAGCTACTGATTAGTGACAGAATTCAAGCTAAAACCAAGCTCCTTCTTGCTCAGTACATCCACCTCTCTCAGAGGGTGGCTCAGAGTCTGAACTGTTGTCCCTTCTATGATTCAGACACCCAAGAGTTAAACACTCAGCCTTACTAGGACTGGAGATGCCAGGCAGGGCCTTATGGGAAGAGGCCAGAGAAGCACTGAAATCCATTCCTCCTTGTGATTGGTTGGTTCCCAAAGGGGTGGGAAGAAGAAGAGAGAAGAATGTCACCCGATCTCCACAGTAAACAACAGCAGGAGCATCTGTTCAGGTTTTCTACTCAATCTGTGACATATTTCTGTGAAGACTTGTAACTACCAAGCTCAGGAAAAGGAAAACCTTTGCTGTTCCAGGACTAGATTCCTAAGAATACAGTCAGGATGACTGAATGCTTATTAGGGCAGTTTCATATTTCCAGTGTCCCACACTCAAGCTCTGGAGCTGAAAGCCCACACTGCCACCCTTCCCCCTTTACAGAGGAGACCCAGCCTGTCTTCTGTCTCCCTGTTTTTTTCGCTCTGTCACTTTGGAAACATGCTACTCATTTCTATTCCCTCCTCTGGTTTGTCTCTACTCTCTTTAAGAATAATCCTATCAAGAAAGACAGAAACAAACAAACAAACAAAAAAAGCAAAGGAAAGGAAAGAAACATTTTGAAAGAAATCTATTTCATCGCAAGCTATAACTCTGCAACTGTGTTAACACACATGCTAAGGAAGAGAAGAAACCTAATACCCTGCCAAATCCTTTGGGAGGTCTGCCCAAGTCATTAAGCCAGGCTGGGGCCACTTAACTGAATTAGTTGAGGTAATGCCCTTCAGTTCTAGCTACATTCTCGACCCCCCCCCCCCAGTAGAGGCAGGAAATGTAAGCCCCTCATACCATCACTAGCCAACTCTTTATTGCTCAGGAGTTTCTCTGTCCCATTTCAAATTTTTACAGGAAGTGTATGTATCTGTTCTGTGAAGAGAATTTGGAGTAGCATTTGCTTTGCCTTGCAGTTGACAAGGACTCCACATGCTAAGCAGCAAAGAGTCACTAAAACCAGCTTTGTGTCCTTTGTACCTAAATAGCACCACAAATTCAAAACTGGTAAGGGGTGGTGGGGGTTCCTGTGCAGTGGCAAAGCTTGGGAACCTAAACTCAAGTCAGTGCAGGAATGAACTTGAGCTCACCTTTGGGTGGCCTTAGAACTAGGGCTGGGCCAAATCCTTCCCTGCCCAACAGAACAAACCAGAAATGCTGGACAGGCCCATCTCTCCAGAAGTGGAGATTATGGGAAGACCTGCAATCATTCTGACCTCAAAGGGCAAAAGCCCCCCCTCAACAGAGCTGAAGAATTAAGTGGCAGGGTGTTTTTCCACCAGCTCCTCTTTGTTGGCTCTGTTATCTCAAAGCCAAGTTTAACTTCCACTATGTTGCTAATACCCTTTGCTAACACAGGTGCCTTTTGTATACATCTTAGAAGCACTGGTGACCAAGCAGTCTTTTCTCAGGAATGTTCAGCAAATTAACTATTCAGGGAAGACTAGAGCATAGCTGTTAGCAGCACAGGCTGGCTGTCAGGCAGGTCTAGGTTTAAATACCTGTTCCACCACTTCCAGCCTCTGAGACTCAACTTCAGTACAGTACAGTCCACGTATCTGCAAAACACAGCTTCTCCCATTGGCCTTGGAAAGAGAGTGATAGTTAAGATAATGAGGAGTTGAGGGGATGTGGACCTAGGTTATGTACTTGATGCAGAGTAAGCGTTCCATAAATAGTAGCTGTTGCTATAAATTATAATGGGGGGCTGTAAAAACGACTCTGCGAGAAGTAACACTACTGCTGGCTGACGGCCGTCCTATTAGCATTTCTGCTCTCTACCCATCCCATGGGGGAGACCTAAACAATGTGAGGATGCCGCAGACCACTGAAGGAGTAGCGTGCAACAGATCGTCTCTTCCAGAGACTCCTAGGTGGAAGCACAGAGAAAAGTCATGAAGCCAGCTAGTGAGGAGGGTCTCAATACAGAGCCAGCTCTCAGCTTAAGTGTCCCACTGCATGTGTCCACTATGACAGCCATAGTGAACACATCTGTGGAGATTAAAAAAGCAGAGTGCTCCAAAGCAAACCCCTTCTGGATCTGCGCACATGAAGAAAGATGGGGCAGAGCATAGGAAATGTGAACAAGAAGGGGAAGGACTCTGTCTTGTCTCTTCACAGTTTACCAGGCATGGAGCTGATGACCACAAGCCACATTTCTACACAGACATTGTAAGATAGCTGCTTGTTAGACAAGGGGCAGCAGCACAATTTTATCAAAAGAAATAAGCTCTCAAGGAATAACAATCAAATAATCACAGATAGACAGACTCACCACATAGGGGAAGGATTCAGTCAGCTGGCTTCCAAGCTTTACAAGCCAGTGCTGTTATGACTGTCGTCTCTTGAGATTTTCATCACCAGAACCCCAACCTGTCAAACTCACACCTACCCACTCCTAAAAGCCTGCGTGTTGGAGAGCAGGTCCAGGGCAAGCCTTGGTCATGACAGTACATGTCCATCAGGAAACTGCTCTGGGGAAAGTGCACACTGATAATAAGGGCCCTGTATCACAGGCCCACTCTTTACTACCTACGGTATAGGCATACCAGTCTACAGCCTGGAGTATGTTTTTTTAAAACAAAACAAAACAAAAACATTCTATGATTCAGATTCCCCAACTGCAGAACCAGGATGGCATGATTAAAGCCAGCTCTGACCTGAGGCCCAGCTGATGTTCCTACGCTGGGCTGTTTTATGTTGGAAGACATGCCAGTGAAGAGCCAGGGCATCAAGATAAGTAATTACAGCTCATTCTCTAGACTAGAATGATAGTTCAGGTCCAGTCAAGACACATCTCTGGAGTAGAAGCAAGTATCAGAAAATAATGGGGCAAATAGAAAAATCACCTGGTGCCTGGAAGGGCACTCAACTGGCTTGTAAAGAAACCCTTCCAAACACCAGAGCTAAGGAGGGCATTCAAGGGCCTGAGCTGGGCCTTCATATCCCACGCAGAAATGATGGCTGCTACATCTGACCAGCAGATTATGCTCTAAGCGAATGGAGCTATCAGCACTGGGCAAATCACATGGTCAGAAACAGTTTCACAACTGCCTGCACTCAGCAAACTGGCAGCTCTTTAGAAAAGATGCTCAAGGGACCCAGTGCCATGGGAACCAAGGGAAACGGATCCAGATTACATCAGCAAAGGCCTCTCCAGTTCCACACGAGGCGCTGTAGGGCGATGTGCTGGCCACCACACCAGAGTTACACAATGAGCATCCTGAAAGCCACACGTGTCCAGGTTGGAAACACTGCTGCTCTGCCACAAATGATCCACAAGAAGGAGTTGCCAACCTTCCCACTCCTTTTGCTGACAGCTACTGACACTCAGACAGTCCTGGTATGTCTGTTTTACCAAGCAGTTCCCCATTCCCCAGGAATTACCAATGCTTATTTATCGTCCCATTTCCTTTACCCTTTCTTCCTAGCATAAAAAATATTTTCCAGAATAACCACATCATTACATCATAGCCAAGTAAAGGGGCATGTCTTAGCAACAACAACAACAAGGGAAAAAAGAGGCATCGACATAATCCTCCACCCAGCATGGATGGATATGTGAATACACAATGCAAGGAAGCCAGACTCACAGGGCCACAGACTTAGCTACATGCAAAGGAAAACCTGTGAAGAAAAAAGTACAACTAGTGTAGTGGCTGCCTACAACTTGAGGCACGGGTGGAATACAGGAATCAGGAAGTGATGACTAGGTGGGAAGCGGCACTGGATGAAGTGCTGAAATTGTTCTAAGTTTGACGCTGGGATAGCTGAACAACTCTGTGAGCGCACACAAAGTCAGTGGAATTATATGCGCTAAATGACTCAACTGTATAGCATACAGGTTATATCTCCGAGCTGGCATTTTAAAAAATGTCCTAAGAAATGACATCTTTCTTCTGGAAGGAAAGATGACAAGGGAGATTGGGTTTTTCTAGCCAGCCATCTCTGTTTTCAGTGCCTGCCAGCTCCTGCCTACACGTCTCTAGTCCCATTCTCTGTTCCTCTGCACTATCCAGGTCAGGCTTCCTCCCACCTTCCCCAAGAGAGCTGGGCTCACGTCAGCTTGATTTGGGTCTTATAGCCAGCCCATGCTCAGTCTTGACTTTTAGTGCCCTTCCCCAGACATCTATTTGTACTTGGTGCAGCAGGGAGAGTGAGGTCACACAGAGGCAGACGCTGCCACTAGAGAGTGTGAGGTACACGATGGCTCGCAACATTACAGACCAAGGTTTTGGGTGCTTCAACACTCCAGGGCTGAGAGCAAACCAGTAAGTTTCTTTGACCTTATCTTTCAGCTTCTACTTCTGTAAACTGAAAATACTGCCTAACACAGTTAACATATGTGGCTATAACAAAAGTTAAATGAGCAACAAAATCCATGTGAATAATTAATATGATGTCTATCGCCCGAAAGTACTCGATAATAAACCAGTTATAGAAACTGTACACCCAGTTTTCCTCATGTCACCTAACCAGCAGGTTGACCTCCATGTCAAAAAGCCAGTGATAAAAGCAGTTTATTAGCACCAAACCGGCCATAACCCCTTCCTAGATGACTTAGTCCAGTTGCTCAAGTCTACACGGATGCTGGGTACTGCTGGCATGCTCTTCAATTGGTTTTCCTAATTTCCAATTCACTTTTAACCTCAAACACGATAAATACTGCCTCTCCAACTTCACATCCCTCCTCTACCACCATCTGCATTTATCATCTTAATTATGACACTTTTAAGCCACCATGGATAAATGTTGCCTAGTATAACACTCACAATCCTATTCTTCCTAAGTGTTATCAGGAAAACTACTTAAGACAGACAAGACAGAACTTGATACTCTCACAGTGAAATACTAGGAAGCCACAAAAAAAAAAAAAAAAATCTGTAATAGTTAATAACATGAAAAGAAATTTCCAGTAGAATAGGCTTGAGCTGGGAGCCTATTACAAAACAACTGACAATCTGGGGAAAAAAATTAGAATGTACATATACACAAAGCAGCTGCATACAAACAACACTAGAAGAATGAGCAGGAAGGTTCACACACGAGGGGAACTTTTATTTTATTCTTTTGATCTACTGTGGATTGTATTTTTCCTTTGATGAATGTGTACTGCTTTTAAAGACTTTAAAACATGAATTCAATGATTCAGAATTCTCTTAGCAACTAGCACATGTCTGTGAATCAGAAGGACCAGGGCTCAGAGCTTTCCCATCACCTATCATACACAAGAGACAAATGAGAGCCTGTACCTAGGCTGGGAGTCCCTGCCTAGAAAGCGAAGGTACAACTCCTGCTTTCATTCATCCTTAACAGCGCCCTCCAGCACAAGGACCGGCTTGTGCTCTGCTACTCCTTCCTCTACTACAGAAGCTCTCTTTGGCCTGAGTGTGAGCCACAATCCTCTGGAGAGCACGCTGGGATGAGCTGCTGGACCACATCCTCTCAGTTTCTGGTTCAGTAAGCCAGGGAAGCAGGAAGATGATAAATTTGCATAAGCTCCCAGGTAGTGCTGCCGCTGCTGATCCAGAAGCCACCACTACTCCAAGTAACAAGAACAAAGTCACCTGACAATATGCCACACAGCCTTTAAAGACCTTTCTAGAGCCATGTGATTTCAGAGCTACTTCCTTACTGGATATGAAATAAACAGAATCTATTAGGAGGGATACTCAGGAGACCAAGAAGAGCTGGGTTTCTACTCAAAGTGGGCAACAAACAAAGCCACACTCTGATGTGGGTGAAAACATCTGAGAATGCTAACACAGATCAAACAAAATGCAACAGACAGATACTGTGAACCCATGGCAAGTTGTTCCATGTCTGTCTAGTAAAATTCACCCAAGGCCAACTGCTACTTGCTTTGCTCTGGGTGCCCTCTGCTGACAAAACTCAACATAACCATTGCGCCTTTGTTTCCTCCCTTTCTTTCCTCTTCCCACCCAGGAAATTTAAGGGTCCACAGAATAGGACTTAGATTGCGAAAAAGTTCCCAGTTAAGAAATTTTCCTCAGCCCATAGTAGGCAGGATAGACTTCTTTTGGCAGCTCTTAGGCTCTTTCCTCACACGTAGGACCCCGTCTTGTTACAGTAGTTGCTTCGGAGTTGAAGAATAACTGACTAGCATTTGGTGGACTGGTGAGTATAAGGCAAACACAAATTTGCCTTTCACTTCAAAAGTGGCACAGGAGAAAAAACTGCTCCTGTAAAGTTCCCAGCATAATGTGAAATGTAGCTGGTATCTTAGGTGTAAGAGGAACTTTTATTCACCTGCTTCAGTTGTTGTCTTGGAGAATTACTCCCTCTGTCTGCTAACTAGGCCTACTCCTGGAAGCTTCTAGCCTCTGTACAATCTAACCAAGGCCTTGAGTGTTTTCAGCCTTTGAGACTTACTGCTTAATAAGCTCACCCTTTCTTGCTCTTTCTGAGCTCATAGCTGGCTCATTCAATTGAGCTGTTCTGGCTCAAACTCCTCTCCCAGATGACTTATTCAATCTGGCTTTTCTCTCAGTCTCTGAATTGCTCTGCTTGGTCTCAAACTAACTTCAGCAATCTTTTCTAATCTTCTGGCTCCTCATTCTCTGGCTCCTCCTGTCTTCACCTGTGTCTAACTTATTCTCCCATTCAACCTCTCTCTATAAAATTTTCCTGGTAAGGCCTGGAGAGATGGCTCAATGGTTAGAAGCACTATCTGCTCTTCCAGAGGTCCTGAGTTCAATCCCCAGCACCCACACGGTGGCTCCCAACCACCTGTAGTAGGATCTGCTCCCCTCTTCTGGCATGCAGCTGAACATACAGAGAGGGCACTCTCACACACATAAACAGATAAATAAATCTCTTTAAAAAATCTGGTAAAAATGCCTCCTCTTTTCTCATTCTGTGTCACTTCCTTAAGTATCTTCCCTTTCTTCTCTGTTCTTGTGAGAGCTGGGTGTATCCTGTCAAACCTTTCTCTGATTCATCACCTTTTCTGACACTCAATTAGACATCACTTTCAAACATGGGTGCTTCCTTCTACAAACTAATTTTACCCTCCTTGTTTGGGATTAAAGGGATGTACCACCACACCTGACCTAAGCTTTTCTTTACCTGAAACTTGCTCTATACCAGGCTGGCCTTGAACTCAGATCTGCTTGCCTCTGTCTCCTGGGTTAAAGGTGTGTTTGTATTCCAGCCAGATCCTACAGACCTAGAAGGTCTTTGGATGTGATCTCTTGCCAGAGCAGCCATATTCTGAATTAACATTCCTCTACACTTGAGCTTCTTTACTGGCAAGAACTGTGCTAGGCCTGTTCCAGGTAAAAGCAAGAGCTATAATGTGTCTTTATGTCTACTTTCTCCAATTCTAATGGGCTCAAAGATCAAGTAACAAATATGAGCCACAAAAATCAGCAACAAACCCAAGACTCGAGGTCTTCTTGTTATTTAGAACACCCCCCTTTTTGTTAGCAAGGTCTCACTATAGAGCCCTGGCTGGCTAGAACTCAGAGAACTTGCTCCCTCAAAGAGGCTGCTTCTGTCTCCAAGTGCTGGGGATTCAAAGTGTAGGTGGGAACACTTCTTTCATTCAGCTGTCAAAGACAGCCACCTCTGTAGATAGGGAGTAAGAAAACTATTTAACCACCTCTACAAATGGGGAATAAGAAAAACTAACCAACATGTAACTATTCACAGGGTTGAGGTCCTACTTTTTATAGTATCAAAACTAAATTTTTCTTTTTCCTTGGTTTTTGGATTTTTGAGACAGGGTTTCCCTGTGTATCCATGGCTGTCCTGGACTCACTTTATAGACCAGGCTGGCCTCAAACTCACAAAAATTAACCTGCCTCTTCCTCTGTAAATGCTGGGATTAAAGGAGTGCACCTGACTAAAACTAAGCTTTTCTTAATACCAATTTCTCACTAATAATCTATTGTTTAATTGTTTTTCATGGAGCAAAAAAGCTTCATAAGCTATTAAAAAGGAGTATCTACATTAGGGGCCAGTTAACTACGGTCTGTGAGCCAAAATCAGTCCATCATTTGTTATTTGATCTACATATAGCCTATGTATAAGATATGCATGCTCTTTCTCTCTCCGTCTCTCTTCCTCTCTCCCTCTCCAGCCCTTTTCTATGTGTACATATGAAAGCCTATATGTACAGAGGCCCCCAGGTGCACCTTGAGAATTTCTCTGGAGCCACCTATCTTACTCTTTGAGACCATCTCTCACTAGGGCCCGGGGTTTGAGGATTAGGTTAGGCTGGCTGTCCAGCAAAGCCCAGGGGTTCTACTTTTCTCCACCTCCCTGGTGGTTAAGACCTAAAAAGAACCACCATGTCCAGCTTTTTATATGGCTGTGGAAGATTAAACCTAGGTCCCTATGCTTGTGCAACAAGTATTTTATCAGCTGAGCCAGCTCCTAGGCCCGTTTTTTTTTTTTTTTTAGTGGATGAAAACAAAAATCAAAAGGAGGTGAAACTTTTATTAAAAATCCAAATTTCTTGGCCCACCAATAAAATGTTATTAGAAGAAAAGCCACACACACTGAGTTTTCTGTATTTGTCTCCTTTCCTCAGAACTAACAGAGTAGATAGCCCCCAAAGCCCATGTATCTCTACCTGCCCCACTCTAAACTACTGAGACATGCAGTTTTGGGAGCCTTTGTTTTTGTAGAACGCTCAGCACATCCATGTGAGGTCTCTGTCTGTCTCTGCTGCCACTCACCAACAACTCAGCTCCATCCCTGCACACCAAGGGTACCTGACCCATCTTGCCTCCAGAAACACTGTGGAAGTTGTTGGTATGTTTTCAGTCAGTATTTTTCAGCATTCCTTTTTACAAATAAGGACAAAACCTCACAGAGGTAAAAACATCAAGCACAAACTGGAATTTGAATCTTACACACGGTCCTCCAATCATTTTCCTGTGGTTTTCAACTGCTGTAGTCAGCCTCAGGGCCTCATAAGTGAAAGAAACCAAGAGGACAGGCTCCAGCTTCCCTGTGTTTTCTCCAGAGCCTCCCTCCACTTATCTGCCTATACACACTGAACCTGACAGCCCAGGCACTTACATGATTTGCTATGCCATACACCCTCCCCTCTCCCTTACAGAGTATGACATTAGATCCCACCGCTTCCAAATGTTACCCAAACGTTTTAAACAACACCCTCATTTACGTTACTCAGCTAAACTACTGGATCTCAATACACGCCAAACTCAAGAGTATGACTAACGCTGTGCATTTAGGTCATGGCAGGACACACTCTTCCTGTCCTCCAAGAACTGTCACAAGAACACCACGTTACCTTGCAGCTATGAAGCTTTGTCTGACCACACAGGACAGTCCTCTGGCCCCCAGGGCTCCTGTGCTGCCCAGCTCTCCAATGTAGTGGCAAGTAAGCTGGCATCTCGCAGGAACGCTAATTAGGCTTCTGCTCCATGAAGCCTGCTTTCCTCAGTCACTCACTGTGTAGTTAGCATCCCTGTCTACTGAGGATATTTTTTAGCACTTTATCCTCATCATTCTACCTCCTCTTTAATCCTCAAAAGAAAGTCTTTGCACGTGATGAAATGTAGGACTACCAAATCATACTTGACTATCCTCTTACTTCTACCATAAGCAAACATATGAAGAGAAATTATTCCAAAAAGCTTTAAGCCTGTAAGTCCGAAGCTCGGTGCATCTCACCAAAACAGAACCCAGCCATGCCACTTATAGCTCCTTATCACGTGCTCACAAAACTGAAAAATCTTAATTTCCTCATGTGCCCGCAAAGACTAAAATTCTGTCCCCCTGCATAGAGACTCCTGGGGGGGGGGGGGGTCTCACTGAGATCAAAGGAGAACCATTATGAAGGTAATAGGCAGAAACAAGATAAGACATGATCACGTGACCCTTCAGTGAGGGAAAGCTAATGTGACTACAGAAAAATCAAATGATAAACACAATTCTTTTAAGATTTACTTTGTCTTTAATTGTGTGTGTGTGTGTATGTACACATGCACACGCACACACACACGCACAAGCGTGTATGCGCACGTTGAGTGTAATGCCTGCAGGGTCAGGGGCAGCTGTGAGCACCTACCTGTTATGCTGCAGTTCTTGGACACTGGGAAGTAGATTCCAGGACTCTGGAAAAATCAGTGTGTACTCTCAACCACTGAGACATCTCTTCAGCCCAAAAGATTTCTTTAAATTGTGTCTTTAATCAAAGTGAAAGTAATGAAACACAAAATGTGCGTAGTTGAAAATTCATAAAAATTGAAACCTAGCACATTTAGATTTATAATTCAGATCCATTAATTAAGAGACACAGAACTCCAGACCCCGTCTAAACCTCCCCGTGCCTACATTATTTCTTTACCTACATATATATCAAGTATGTCTGAACGTCTCCTGCAGGTTCTGGCACCATTGTGCCCTCCATCCGTTAGTGCCTGCGTTATACTACCTGCCTGACCACCCGCCATCCCGAGGTTGGAACACATCTACTAAAACCATTGTATGGGTTGGGGGTGGGAAGCAATCCAGCCTATGATCCACATGATGCCAAGAAGCTTGTGAAAGCACTGACTGCCAGTGCCCTGAAGAACAAAGGGCAGTCCTAATAGTAGGAAACACAGGGAAAGTTCTACTAATTCAATAAAGACATTTATTGGGTGCTTTAAGAGCCTTCAAGGGCTACATAAAATGACAGATTTACATTTAATACCCACTTGACCAAACTCATTAAAGTTGTAAGAGGTACTCTCTCATGAAAGATCAGATATCTTGCTTCTAGAGTATTAATTTTTCATAAAGCTCTGGCAAGGCAAAGGCGATGAAATCTGGCAGACACTGACCAAAGCTGTCCTGCTCTGCTCTTTGTCCAAATATATCAAGTTCTTATCACAGGGCTGTACGAATCAGAACCTTTTAGCCATCACTTACTGGCAGTGATAAAGTACCAACAGAAGTGGAAAGCAAATCCTTTGAAGGATGGTAGGTACCAAAAATCTATTCCTAAAAAACATTTAGCAAGACTTCATGGCAAAGATAGCAGTTGCAGTGAGACTTAGGGATGGGCTGAATACAAACATGGAAGTACTTCAAGTGAAGGTCCTGGAATTCAAACCCATTCTAAAGAATGCACAATACCTTTCCCTTTCCTAGCCCTACGTGAAGACAGAATACAGGGAACCTTACATGAGATAGAGGAGAGGAGGCTATGGCCAGCAACAGGAGTATTCAGCAGACGCATGTTAGGAGTGGAATGACTCCAGTGAAATCAGAACTGTGCTTTTGCTTAAATGCTAATTATAGAGAACTTGCTGCAATAGAATTCTCGTGGCTCAAAAGTTTGAAAACTAAAACACTGTTGCTTATATAAACACTTCTTTATAGTGATACAGACTAGAATCTGGATGAGCCCCAAAAGCATTCCCCTTGTGTGAGCCACAGACAACGGGTCATGTACATCATACAAGTCCATCAGTAGAAAACACCCAGAGGAGAGAATTTCGGTCAGAGAGCTCTCACAGCATTTTTCTTTTAGTCAAGGACCAACTAGAAGAGAATCTGTATGAACACTGGAATGACAGAGGTGTCCTAAAAGTGGAGTACGATGGTGGGGGCACAACTCCACAAATCAGCAAAAGTTGTTGAATGAAACCACTACACTGGAGGAACTTTAGAGTTGGAAACTATATTTCAATAGAGCTTTAAGAAACAACTGGCACATGCACATTTAAGTAGATTTATACCCTGTGTACATTTGTACATATATAGTAGCTCAGGGGAGAAATACTGTAAGGAAATGTAGTCATAATACTTTACCATTTGGCTATGAAAATATTTACAGTGCTAATGATGTATCATGTAACCTATAAAGCAACGATAAATAGTGGCTTAACAAATAATGTCTATTAGATGGAAGGAGGTATGCTTATAAAACATAATTCCTATCTTCAACAGCAGAAAGCCAGAGGATATGAACAATTGATAAACAGGAAACAGCAGAATGCAAATTCTGCAGATCCATGACAGTAGCAACAAAAAAGTTCTTTCCCAGAAGGATGAAGCCTGTGAACTACCTGAGGAGAGAGACCTCAGGGGCAAAAGCCAAGGCCTAGCACTCCACGTAGGTGAAAAGCTGCTGCATGGGTCTGGCCATCCTCCACTAGAGGGAGTAAGGACAACATCACATACATTCCGTCCAGAGCTAGACAGGCGGGGGGGAGACAGAGAGAAAGACAGAGACAGAGAGAGAATGATGTACTGTAAGGAATAGGAAGTATTTAACTCAGGAATTCATCATTTTAATGTACACTCTAGCTGGGGTAGGCACAGCCCGGGACTGGGTTACACAGGTGGGCAGTGTACGCTTAAAGACATGGGCACCTTATTTTTTGTTTGTTTGCATTTATGTTGAGGCTTAAACCAGGGGCTTCATACATCCTAAACAGATTTTCATTCCCGGCACCTAAGGTTGAATTTTGAAAGACAAGAATGACTGGAATAATGTTTTTCCAGAGTCACAGATTATAATCCATTAGCAAATCCAAGAAATAATTTCCATCAAGCAACTGTCGGCCTCGATCAACAATTTTTTAATAACATGGAATAAAATGGAAAATCTTAAAACACTTAACCCATAGCAGTGGGGTGTGGTAAAACTAATTCTGAACAAGGCGGACACGTGTTGGGGTGTGTGCTAGCTTGGGAACTGAAAGGCACACCTTGGAAAGACCTGTGTCCACTTTTAAGCTGGGAGGCCCTGAGCTAGGTGACTGATGCCTTCCTTGTGTCCCCACCCACCATTTCTACCCATGAGAAGCAGAGCAGCCAGCATCTGTCTGCCACAAGGCCAAAGGACTGCAAAAGATATGTTACTGTTGTCCATACTTCCCAGTCAAAATAACTATAATTCCGAAAAGCTCATCGCAAAAAAACTGGTCTGAGGGGGCTGGAGAGGTAGCTCATCGGTGAAGAGCACTAGTTGCTCTTACAGAGAGAATCCAGGGTGAGTTCCCAGAACCCACACAGGGGCTTACAATCATCATAACTCCAGTTCCAGGGGCTCTGGTCTCCTCTTCTGACCTCAAGGTTACCAGACACACACATAGTATTCATGTGCACATAAAAGAGGCAGAACACTCATAAAAATAAACAAATCAATAAATCTAAAAAAAAAAAATTAGGCTCATCTGAAATAAAGTTCCTCACTTTCAGCCTGCCTTCGGTGTTAGCACCCTCTACACATGAGCTCTGAAAATTCCACTTCTGTGAATCACGAAAGCATATCCATACAAACATTAAAAACTGTTAGAAAAAGTGGTTGTTCAGCCAAACCAAGAGGCTGACAATATAACAATAATTTCCTCTAATTTTAAAATAAAGAGATAAACTATGGGCCACCAGCCCTTAAAGCAAGACAAGAAGAAAACTTGACAAAAAGAACGAACTTTGGGACAAAGCGCTTTGGTTTTGTGTTTATAAAACAGGAACAAAGCCCAATTTGGGAGAGCTACTCTAAAAATCAAATAACACACAGAGCTCTGTAAACTGAAGCCACAGAGCACCTTACAGACATTTGTGTTTGTAATTTACCGATAATCCCATTTCTACAGAGACTCCAACACCTGAACCTAAGCCAGTATGCTTTTGTCTCAAATGCAACACTTGATCCCAAACAGCTTAGATGTGAGGCATGAGATGTGCCTGAATTAAAGCTCTAACGAGGACTGCAACAGGGCATTGCAGTGTTGGCTTCCCACACTTAGCTCCCGCATTCCCACCACTACCGAGCATGTCTCAGACGGGCTACTCTTTTCACCTACATGAATCTGCTTCTATCCTTATTCATGCCTGCACGGAGGTGACTCCAAGACAAAATTCAACCTAGTCACTCTAATGTTAAGGTCTTCTAGGGTCTGACAGCCAAAGTCTCTCTCTGCTTGGCAAGGTTCTAGGGTCCAGGGTAGGATCTGGAACTGGATGTGGAGTCCCCTGTTCACTTTATCTCTTGGGTCACCGAGCTGACGGCTCAGCCATCAACCGATCAGCAACCGATCATGAAAGATGATTGAAAGGGAAGTAGGGGAGGGGTCCTAGGATTCCTTCTCTAGGTCTAGGGACTGGCTCCACTGCTACTAAAAGGGAAAACTTTAACTGCTCACCTTTTTTATTTTTTCCTGTAACCAGTACTGTAAAATGACTTCCAGCCCAAACTGTACGGGGTCGTAAAAAGGGGCCCTCCGATCTGAGATTAGCTCGTGTGCAGAGGCAGGCTACCTTGAGGTCTCCACAGGCTAAAGTAAATATTTCCCTGCTTATACTATGCTGATAGTTGGATTCTGAATCGCTGCTGACTTGTTTGTAAATAGGTAAGAAAAAGAAAAGGGGAAGAAAGTAAAGATCATTCACATATGCTCCAGGGAAAGGGTGGAAGAAGTTAAGAACTTTAACTTCACTGAATTCTCACAAGCTTACATATGACAACGGTGTTTGATTTCTACTAGCATCTCCTCCGTAGAAACTGCTTCAAGCTTAGGCTATGAGTACTATAGCATCAGCCCATGCGTACACACAGACAAACAATCAGACATACAGATCTGTCATATTCATACATACATTCAATGGACAAGACAAAAGGAGCTCTTCACATACAGATAAACAACTGACATATACTCATGTAACATATCAAACCAGACATACATATTTATATGGAAACACATCTATATACATATTTATAACTCATAGATGAAGTGAATTCCAACCAGCTTTCATTCAATGTGCTTCCACCACCAGGATTCTGCCAATGATGTGTGTGTGTGTGTGTGTGTGTGTGTGTGTGTGTGTGTGTGTGTGT